>NW_016805666.1:3789914-3817066 GCF_001698545.2 Rhinopithecus bieti
CAATTGAAGTCAATAATTTCACATTAATTAATTATAAAAAAAGATTGGAAGAATGTTACCAGTAATTTTATAAAGTTAAAAATATAAATCCTTTATGATGATGTTTGCCCAAACCTGTAAATTTATTTTAAAGTATTAAATTGTACACTTAAAATGGGTGAAATTTATGGTATATAAATTGCACCTCAATAAATCTGTTAAACATTAAAAATAAAAGAAACCACATTGAAAATCAGCATATATTCTAGGAAACAAAATTAGTAATATAATAGTAGAAGTAAAATAAGAAGACATTAAAATTTATGAAAATGTATCAAAATAATTATTCTATTGTGTGTCTTCATATTTAATAAACAATTTAAAGAATTATATTTTAATATATATGCATATATGTTATTTTGTTTTTAAGAAAGAGGTTAATTTTAAATAATAATATTTGATTAACTATTATCGTTCGTTTAGGAGGAAACCATTTACTGTGATCAATAAATAGAAATTAAAAGAATTTAAATACAAATATGATTATGTCATTGTCCAGCTTAATATTCTTCAATGAATTTTCACTGCAATTGAGCTAAAATATGAAATCTTCCATTTTTCTACAAAATCATGCATGATCTACCCAATGTTAAACTCATCCTACTTACTTGTCTATTTCTATGGGACAACTCTCCTTTTTTTTAACTTGCCCAAATCTTTCCCATCTCAGATCCTTTCTATATTCTCATTTTTTGGAAATTTCCCCATCAATATTGCCAATTGACTAATTAATTGAAAAAAATGATGAATAAATACAGAACTAAAGAGAAAAGTAACAAATACTCAGCTGATATACAGCCTAAAAAATGCAGGAAAAGCTTCCTTTTTAACCTCCATGCCCGATGCAACTTCTATCAATTTGTTTTCATTATCCCCTGGGAGAACAGTAGAAAAAACTTAAGTCCATTTATTTGATATCTCCTCACATATTTGAAAATAAGACTTTGTCATTAGTAAGATTCTTAATAATTGAATTAATTTACTAGATATCCCTTATGTGTCTGTTATGTGCAAGGGACTTACTTAATTCAGTGGAGAATGCATCAGATAACACACCCTTTCCTCAAAGAAGACAATCTAGGGGACATAGAAACAAAAACAATTCAAAGAGAAAGGTGGCTTGTGTTATAAGAGACTTCAAAAGAACGTATTATACTAATTCTAGCTAGTGGCCAGAAAATTCATGGAAGAGTTAATATTTGAGCTCTGTCCTAATATGTAGGACAGGTGAGATTTCAATACAATAAAGTTAGGAGAGAAACAACAGCATTCCAGAGAAAGAAAAAGAGTATGACATGATGCACACATTTAGAAATACAGGACACAGTTGAGAAACAGAAAGGAGCCCAGTTTTCCTGCAACATATGTTATGAGAAGCAGTAAGACATAGACTGAAAGGAGACATGAAAGCAATTTTACAAAGCCAATGATTCCCAAGCTTTAGGTTCTATTTATTTACAGAGAATGGCAATCTGTTAAAGCTCTTTTGCACATGGTAGTAGCACATTTACAAGACTGGGACATATGCATCAATTATATTAAGTAGGTACTCTGGACCCCTTGACCAGGAGCTTTTCAGTAAGATGGTTACTGCAATTGTCTTGGAAAGTAGTACTATAAACCCAAAGTAGGATGTGGTGTAGGTAACGGAGATAGTAAAGTTAGACCTCGGTTGTGATAAATGAGACATGTTCTATATTCTGTGAGGTTTCTCCAGTATAATAGAGCCTCGATTGCCTACAGTATTAACACGTTCCATAATACAATGTTCGCCAGCTTCCTTCCATTCTCTCTCTCATTTCACCACTTTCCTTACAGTTCTTCCTGGGATCATCTTTCAACCATGCTGCTTGCACTCATATACTTGATTCAGGGATATGAGTGCAAGTAGCACTTGATTCTGAAAACAATACCACCACCACCAACAAAAGCTAACCTCAGTCAAATAACATTAATAGTAACAAATACAAAAATAAGAACAACTTGAGGGTGGAAGTTGGAAGGAGAGGATTAGCAATGATTTTTGACATTTCGAGCAGAGTTGGAATTTTTATTATCCATACTTAGCTGAATCAAATCAACATAAAATATAAAGTATAATTTGAATTCATAAGATATGCAAATATGTATAAATGATGAATTGTAAAGATTTTACATATGTAAATATTGTACATCTCTGTTTTCACATTTTAATTAAACATTGTTTTCTATCAAACTGATCGTAAATCAAAGCAGATGAAGGCTGTGGTTCACACACATACCAATATAGCCCAAAACTGAATTCCAAAGATCCTCTGAAATAGCTCCACTTGTAACAGGGAAAGCTGAAGTATAAATTGCTCCCTTTTATTAAACATATACCAAATACAATTTCAATAGAATCTAAGTTCAATATAAAATCTGTAGTTATAAAGGTATAGGTAAAAATGAAAGTCACTGCTTGATCTGTAAGTGGGGAAATAACTTCTGAACATAAAAACAAATGAATAAATTACAAAATAAGAGACTTAAATACTTAGCTACATAGATACATTTCAAATACACATACAGTATTATTATTAATATAAAGAATTCTGACAAATTAATAAGATAAATGCTTCAACTATGAAAGAAAAAAGGCATAATAGGGATTCTGAATGAAAAAAATATAAATGAGTGTTAAACGTTAAAATGTTTAAATATTCCTATTTTAGCTTATTAAACTGGTAAAATCTAAAAATAATTCTGGCTGAAAATTCTATGAATCACCGTTCTCATCTACTCTGGGAAGGCGTGTAAATTGGTATGGATTCACAATCCATCATCCACACTTTCAAAGTTCAAAGGTTTTTTCATAGCTCATTTGCCACTAAACGCTGACTTGAATTCATACGATGCTGTTTATAGTTTTTATTGCTTCTACTTTATGAGACTATCAATACATTTTGCTAAGGAAAGCATTTCCCTAGACTACAAATAGGATGTTACTTAATAGATGTTAAAGGCAACACATTACCTTTCTAAAATCCAAAAGTTGGAGATCCTCAGGACCTTAATCTAAGGAAAATAGTAGCATATAGAAATACTTATAAATAATGAGGTTTCGGAGTGTTATACATAAGAGTAAAAAACTGAAAATAATCCATTCGTCAATAAGAGTGTAAGACAAACAATGGTATCAACGAGTGCTACAATATAATAGTAAAAACACACTTCCAAAAAAATTTGATGACATGAGCCAGAATCGAGGTGATAACAAAACACCTATGCATACATGAAACAATAATCCTAAGTACATATTAATAGAAAAAAGTATTTGAAGAAAAAGATTATCTTTGGGAAGTAGAATTACGAGTTGTTTTGATTTTTTAAAACCTTAACTCTTGTATTCCATAAATCTTCCACAAATTACATACTTCTCCAAAAAGAAAAAGAAATCCTTTTTTATGCTTAAATTTTGAGATGTTTTCACTTATTTGAGCTCAGAATGAGCTCTAGAAAATAGAGCCCAAGCTCAGAAATTTGGACTAATATTTGTATGGTTCAGACTCTCAGACTTGATGAAACTAAAGGCCATATGTTACCCTTTGTAATTACAAGAAAATATTTCTCTTTTCTTTATAATTTCAACTTTTACTTTAGATTCAGGGGGTCCATGTGCAGGTTTGTTACCTGGTATATTGCATGATGCTGAGGTTTGGGGTGTGATTGATCCCATCACCCATAGTACTTAATGGTTCATTTTTCAACCCTTGCTCCCTTACTCCCTTCTCCTTCAAGTTGTCCACTATTGTTGCCATCTTTATGTCCACTAATACTCAATACTTAGCTCCCACTTATAAATGAGAACATACAGTATTTGACTTTTCATTCCTTCATTAATTCACTTAGGCTGATGGCCTCTGGCTGCATCCATGTTGATGCAAATAACATAATTTTGTTCTTTTTTATGGCTGCATAGTATTCCATAGTATATATGTACCACATTTTCTTATTCAATTCACTGTTGATGGGCATCTAGGTTGATTCTATGTCTTTGTATTCTGAATAGTGCTGCAATGAACATACACGTGCACATGTCTTTTTGGTAAAATAATTTGTTTTCTTTTGGATATATACCTAGTAATGGGATTGCTGGATTAAAGGTTAATTCTGAGTTCTTTCAGAAATCTTCAAACTGCTTTCTGTAGTGGCTGAGCTAATTTATATTCCCATCAAGAGTATATAAGCATATAAGCATTCCCATTTCCCCACAGCTTCACCAGCATCTGCTTTTTTTTTTTTTTTTTTTTTTTGAGACAGAGTCTCACTCTGTTGCCCAGGCTGGAGTGCAGTGGCCAATTTCGGCTCACGGCAAGGTTGCCTCCCAGGTTCACACCATTCTCCTGCCTCAGCCTCTTGAGTAGCTGGGACTACAGGCGCCTGCCACCAAGCCTGGCTAATTTTTTTTTTTTTTTTTTGTTTTTATTAGAGACAGGGTTTCACTGTGTTAGCCAGGATGGTCTCGATATCCTGACCTCGTGATTCACCCGCTTCACCCTCCCAAAGTGCTGGGATTACAGGCATGAGTCACCACGCCCGGCCCAGCATCTGTTGTTTTTGACTGTTTAATAATAGTCATTCTGAGTGTGAGATGGTATCTCATTGTGGTTTTGATTTGTGAGAAAATACTTTTCATTTACCAATTGTTGACTCAGGGTATTTGTTATTCTTTGTTATTTATCCAAAATGAATGTATAAAGAGCTTGAACATAGTTTAAACCGCAAGATTAAAAGTTTTAATATGTTAGAATATTATTATATAATGTTTATGTAACATTTGTTTGCAGTTTGTATACCACTAGAACATCTATTTTCTAATTCTTTATGTGTGTATATGTGTTTCTGGGTTTATAAAAATGGAGTTTAAAAAACACAAACACATACAAAGAATAACACAGTTCTGAGTTCTCACACCCAGTATTAGTATCTATTAACATTCCGCCATTTTTTTTTTTAAAGGAACACCTTCTACTTAAAATTGAAGTCGTCGGAGCCGGGCGTGGTGGCTCACGCCTGTAATTCCAGCACTGTAGGAGGCCAATGCGTGCGGATTAAGAGGTTAGGAGTTCAAGAACAGCTTGGCCAACATAGTGAAACCCCGTCACTACTAAAAATACACAGATTAGTCAGGTGTGGTGGCACGTGCCTATAGTCCCAGCTACTCTGGAGGCTGAGGTGGGAGAATCACTTGAACCAGGAAGTGGAAGTTGCAGTGAGCCAAGACCACACCATTGCACTCCAGCCTAGGTGACAGAGTGAGACTCTGACTAAAAAACAAACAAACAAACAAAATTGAAGTTTTCTGTGACTTCCACCTTTCGCATTCACACACATATCTCACATGCAAGTATGTATGTATACACACATATATCTTTATGAACAATATATAGTATTCTTTTGTATTGTGTGTATGAGGGGTATTTAAACTCTATGTAACTTTCATTGTATATATTGTTTTTCCCCTTATTTTTGAATTCAACATTATATTCTAACTTTTATCCATGTTGGGAAGAAATACACACACACACACAAGTTTGTCATTTATTGTGTAAACTACAAAATTTTCTTGTTATTTGTTCTTTGAAATAACCCTCCCACACCCGCTTTACAAATAGGATATTAAGTGAGTCGCCAGGATTTATAAAAGAGACTTAACTAGAATGGTTGTAAACTTAGGTGTCTGATATTCTTTCTCTCTCTCTTTCTTTCTTTCTTTTTTTTTTTTTTAGATAGAAAACCAGGTTTACAGAAACATGGAAATTCATCACTGATTATCAATTTTTGTCATCCTGGAGAACATTTGGAGATTTGTATATTTTTGAGGGATGAGTTAGAAATGACGGCTTTAGCGTTTACTAGTATAATTTGTATGTGAAACTTCTGGCATAAATGAAATATAACCACATGTATGTCTCCCACTGCCCTCCAAAATTTCATCAGTGGAGCCAGTCCCCAGGGGTATTGGATGACACTCCCGCAAACCTGTGGCCTAAACTCTTGGGTTAGGGTCTTCTGGTGACTTTAAGTGTAGACACAGTCCGAATTTGGAAACTATAATGTCCTGTCCAAGATACCAGACAAAATCCTGGGCCTGATGTATCTGCTAATTGTCTCCCTGGTGGAGTCTGGGTCCACTTTAGACTGGAGGCCTTGAATGAGTCAAGGGGTGAGCTGAAAGGGGCAAGGTCCTTCCTCTGTTTGCCCCCTCTCTGCTTGCTTTTTCACAAACTCGCTAGTTGTTTTCAGGTTTTATTTTCTGTAGGAATCTTATTAGGAAAAGGAGGAAAGACAAAAGGATAGGATATTTCATACTTGGTGGGGGGTTTTCTTATCTATGGACCTGACAGACAAGTAAAGGTGCTGCCCCTAAGTGGGCTGGCAGATAAGTGTCAGATCTTTTCTCTTAGTGAAGCTTTTTACTATTATTATTATTATTAGAGACGGAGTCTCCCTCTGTCGCCCAGGCTGGAGTGCGGTGGCGCGATCTCTGCTCACTGCAAACTCCACCTCCCGGGTTCACGCCATTCTCCTGCCTCAGCCTCCCGAGTAGCTGGGACTACAGGCGCCCGCCATCTCGCCCGGCTAGTTTTTTGTATTTTAGTAGAGACGGGGTTTCACCGTGTTAGCCAGGATGGTCTCGATCTCCTGACCTCGTGATCCGCCCGCCTCGGCCTCCCAGAGTGCTGGGATTACAGGCGTGAGTAACCACGCCCCGCCTTAGTGAAGCTTTTGTGACTTCTGTGGAGATTCCTCTCTGGGTCTCTGTCTTAAATCACCTTGAAGCCTCCTTTCCGGGTGGCTGTTTGTAATTCCTTTATCAGCACCTGGCTATCTGCAGTTACATATGCAGCGGTTTTTCACTGAGGTCTCCTTGCCCCTCCAGGCAACACCATCAGACCCGAGCAAGAAGGCCCTTTGTGGGCTTTCTCTCATGTGACCTTTATCTGACTTTGGAAAGCCTCAGCTGCCCTACTGAGTGTGAGGTGACAGATTCCAGTGCAGAAGCCCTCTTCAGGGTCTATCACCACAACCAGGCCTGCTTTACCCTTCAGATTTTCTAGTGACAACTTGACAAAGCTTTCTGAAAACTGAGGCAAGCAAAGTGCTTTATATCTCCCGAATTACCGGAAGCAAATTTCTGAGGCCTTTCAGTTATTTCCTTGAAACCTCTCTGGCTATATTTAAAGTGAGAGGTTGACAGCCTTCCACCATAAATGGGTAGGGTGGAGATTTAGAGCATAACAACCTATTCCCCAAAAGAAGTCTCTGCAGACCCCCTGACCATACCCTCTTATAGACAAGGCATCATTTTATGTATAAAACTGCATTGATGGGAAGGGGTCTGATTTATGCTTGGGTAACTGATGTTATTTTATCAGCCCCTCAGTCAAAAATAAGATAGGAAAAATGTCTTTCTTATTTCCTGTATTACCTGACCAAGTCACAGCCACAATGTTTTAATGACTCTACAATTTCCCCACGCTTAAAACGAGGATTAAGTGAGATAGTAGCATACTAATAGTACTTAATTCAGATGGTTGTTGTGAGTATTAAAGGAATTAAAACAGTAGAGGCTGAACACATGTCTGGCTTGTCGTAGAACTCAGTAAGTATTAGTTGTATTGAGTTATCTTTCAAAATTCAACTCAACTCACATTTTCCTAATTAGCTTTTCTTAATTTTTCCTTTCAGTGTTACGCATGCTCTCCTCAGTGTTCTCAAAGAATATCAGGTGAGTTCTTTTCTGCCTTTAAAATTTATGTATCAAATTCCTACAAATTGGAGTGTGTATGTCTGTCTTCCCCCTTTAACCTCTCAAGCCAGGGACTTTGATCTATGTATTTTTGTTTCTCAAGCATTTGTCATGTTTGAGGAGTGAACAAATGGACAGGTCTGATTAGATGGCTAGACACTCGAGAACAGATAAATCAATTTGCTTAAGAGTGTCCACAAGGTTAAGCCAGAAGAATCAGTTAAACCCAGGACACGCAGGTTGCAGTGAGCCGAGATCATGCCACTGCACTCCAGCCTGAGTGACAGAGGGAGACTCCATCTTAAAAAAAAAAAAAAACAAGAGTGTCCATAGATGGTCAACTTTGCTGAGGTAGATGAATGAATGAGTAAAGTTTGCAGAGCAAACAAATCTCTGAAAGCTTTCAAAAAGCACGGAAATATGCACAGTTTACACATAGCTGTGCCAATGTTTTCCTATTAAAGCCATAAGTATTTGTAACAAAAACAAACTAAGAAAGCATTGGATTCTGCTAGATGTTTAATGATACTGGGCTGTGTTCAGAAAAAAAAGCAAATATCTTTATAATTATTCCATTTGAGTAATTTACTGAAGGAATATTGTTCTAAAAAATGATGGCGAGTGGCTTCCTATTGCTAACAGATAATTCTAGCTGTTCATCATTCTTTAGGCCTCAAAGAGAAAAAATAGGTATTTATAACTGATTAAATTAGCTAGATGATGAAACTGTTGAGTATTAACACTGAAAAGTGTAATAAAATTAGAAATAATTCTTATTTATATAAAGTTAAATATAGTATTACATTATTTTTTCTTTTTATTTATATGTTTCAGTAGTAAATACATTCTTTAAAAATAATATATTGATTGGGACTAAAAGGCACCCATACAGAAAGAAAATTGATTTCTTTGGTATTTTAAAACTATTAAGTTATTTTTCAAATGGAAACTTTCAATAGTTATAGAAGATAGCAGATGAAAGTCATTAGTAATCATCAAGAGAAAATAATAGTGAAGTTTTTTGCTTTTTTGTTTTCCCCTTTTAAGCCAAAATCTTCCATTTGTTTAGTTACATAAAATCTGAAGCATTGGGAACTTTTTTTTTTTGAGCCATGAAAAATAAAATTACCTTAGGCATCATAATTCTCCTTGGATTCCTCTTCAGAGTGTAGTTTTAGCAACAGATGTGGAAATTATGCTGGACCTTTGGATATGTCATCATTTTCCTGCCTACTTCAGTCCTAGTAAGATAAGCTGCCCTGAAAAAGTTTAGATGGCACAATGGGGAATGAAGACCTGGATTTGACTCATTCTTCTTTCAATGTGCTATTGAACTTTGGGCAAGTTATTCAACCTCGGCTTTAGTTGTAAAATGGTACCTCTATTTAGCTATTAGTAAATTGGAGATGAGTACATTTACTTTCCAGGGTTATTCTGAAGCTCAACAAAGTCAACTTTTATTAAATGCCTTAGAAGTTTCTACATGCCCTATTTTTTCTTGCAAAGAACAGAAACTATTTTAAATAAAGGGATACTATTTTAAACAAAGGATAATACTCTTCATGGTTGGATGAGGGTGGGCCTACTGTCTTCTGTTCTCAACTTGGGACATACTAGCATTGTCTAGTCCAGCTTAGAGGGAATTAGCTCTTAATTCACCAGGTAACACTACACTTATTTTGGTCTGTGAAAACTTGAAGCGTAGAGAATGTATTTAATTCATTCACAGTTTGGCTAGATGTTTAATTCTGAAGTACATGCAGAACAATGTTCCTCTTTATACAAAAGCAGCTTTTCCTAAGGAATCAGCGGCTGGCCAAGGTACTGAGTCAGTTCTATTGAACACAGCTCTGGGCCCTTGAATGGTCCTTGTCAAGGTCCTCAGACCCTGCTGGTTTATATGATGCAGACCATCAATGGTCCACTTTAATGAATGGTGTCTATAAGGCATCATTGCTCCCTTTCTGCTTTCTTGATGCATCTTCCTTAGGCTTTCTTCTTCAAAACTCCTGTTCAGTTTCTTGTCCTTCATGGGCTTAATGCCTAATCATAAAGAATTTAATGGCCCAATCACATGGAAATGCATGACTTAGCAACATAAAATACACTTTATGCCCTCATTCAATGTGTGGGGGTTAAATTCATAGAAACACAACTGCTGCACTTTTCTAGCTGGAGAAAAGGGAGAGTGATTTACTTCCTTCTTGATACATGATCAGTTGGCAAGTAGGCTTCTTGGTAAAGCAGAATAAATAAATAAGTATATAAATTCCCCAAACACAAGAGAGTTTCTCTGCCTTATGACACCACCAGCATTTGCCTGGATTTCTGAGTTGGGAAATAAGGTACTATACTCAGGCCTCACAGAGAACAGAGCTGGAATACCAGGTATGGAAGAGTTTAACTCTCAGAGGCCACACCATTTTTCCCATTGCTTCTTCTCTTTGCGTAAGTTTGCTCCATTCCCCTCTCTTTGCTCTCCAACTTCCTCTGCAAGTTCATCTTGCACTTAACCCAGTATGACTGTGATCCCTTGCTATACATCATGATTTCTTAGGTCCAGCCCCTACTGGTGACAGTCTCTGGGTCTCTTAGATCAAAGAGGCAACCGGCTTGGCCCAGATTAGTGGTTCTATCTATTTCCCACTCCCTGAAAATTCCATTAAGATAACTTGTTGGTCACCAAAATAATCTCTTGATAAAGCAAATCAGAGTTTATTGCTTGCTGTTATAAAGGAGTACAATGTCTTGACCATCCCAATAGCATCTTACAAAGGTGTGATGGATTTCAGGCATGGATTTGAGGATTCGGAGGTGTATTTTAAGGTGAGTCTTTCAATGCTGGAACCAACTTTGGATTGGGCAAGTTAGTGAAAGAAAAGTTTAGGACTGGTTAACACAAGAAAGTGAGGGTTTCTCAGAGTCTTAAAGAGTAAACAATCTTTTGATGAGCCTACTAAAGTGACCTATTGTCCTATGAACAGGTAAGGAGAGCTAGAGGAGCATCTGTTGTTCAGAGAAATGGTTTCTGGAGGAAGCTCTTAAAGCAGACAATAAAGTCAGTTGGAACCTCTTCTTCCTGGGCTAGAGTTTTCTAAAGTTCTGTTAATTTACTCAGTGAGCTGTATGTTTTAGATTGTTTCTTTTCTCAATTCGCAATGCCATCTCTTATTAAAATTGTGTGGCAGAGGGAGGGCACGTATTGTGATTTACCCCATTTCAGGACATGAAATTTTTATCTTTAGGGGAGGTGCTTGGCCATTGGTAAATTTTTTTGTTTTGTTTTGTTTTGTTTTTTGAGACGGAGTCTTGCTCTGTCGCCAGGCTGGAGTGCAGTTGCCCGATTTCAGCTCACTGCAACCTCCGCCTCCTGGGTTCAAGCCGTTCTCCTGCCTCAGCCACCCCAGTAGCTGGGATTACAGGCGTGCACCACTATGCCCAGCTAATTTTTGTACTTTTAGTAGAGATGAGGTTTCACCGTGTTGTCCAGGCTGGTCTCAAACTCCTGACCTCATGATCTGCCTGCCTCAGCCTCCCAAAGTGCTGGGATTACAGGCGTGAACCACCGTGCCCAGCCGACCATTGGTAAATTTTTATAAAGCTTCCCAGGTGACTCTAATATTCAGACAGGGCAGCAACCGAATGGCCTAGATCAACAGTTAAAGCCAGGCCACATAACCCAATAGTTTGTGTGTGTGTGTTTGATCAGTTATCCATCTGTAATGGTGGTGGTAAGGGTCAGGTAAGGCACGTAATATATAAGATCACTCCTTCTAGGGACGGTGGGAGTGGCAGGAAACTGAAAATGTGTCTATCACAGGTATTCATTGTCTCTAGGGAGTGCCTGGTCTAGGATGAATCACAGGATGTGCACTGCACCCACATTTTTAATACAGGTGTTAAAAGGCCAACACCCTTGGAAATCATAGGGGTTTAAATTGCCAGTACGTGAGTACTTTGTCTAGAGCTTGTGTAGGCTGAATACACCAGGTGCCACTGCTGTTGATGACTAGAAGTGGGTGGAGGCAGCAAAAGGAATCTTGTTGTTCCTGGGCCATGGTCCAGAGGCTCCAAAGAGCAGACAGTGAAAAGATTATGAATTAGCTAACTGGTGTGACAGTGTCAAATTATGGTCAGGAAAAGGCAGTTGGAAATATCAGGGAAATGCAGACATGGGAAGAGGCTGGAGGCCTGTTAGTGCAGAAAAGGGACTGGCAGGAATTTAAACTAGTATACTACAGCGTTCTTGGTTGGGGAGGGAAAGCCCAGTAGGAACTGAAAGTGAGGTCCTAGGGAGAACACAAGGAATAATCTAGACACATATTATCAGAGAAGAAAAGGATCCAGTCCAGGTACAGCCGTTGGTGGTGCTTTGGTCTCAGGCTACTTGAAAAAAGCAGAACTGTAAGTGTTATATACAATGACCAACCACCACAAGCAGAGAATTCAGGATTAGTAGCATAAAGGGCATGGAGACAACCTCCCAGTGTTTTCCGCAATGACAACGAGTCAAAAAGGGAAAATAAAAATTAAGTCAGGAAGGGCGTGGTTGCTCACAGCTGTAATCCTAGCTCTTTGGGAGACTCAGGAGGGCAGATTACCTGAGGTCAGAAGTGTGAGACCAGCCTGGGCAACATGGTGAAACCCCATCTCTACTAAAAAAAAAAAAACAAAAATTAGCCAGGTGTGGTAGTGGGTGCCTGTAATCCCAGCTACTCAGGAGGCTGAAACAGGCAAATCGCTTGAACCCGGGAGGGAGAGGTTGCCATAAGCCGAGATAGTGCCCCTGCACTCCAGCCTGGGCGACAGAGCGAGACTCCATCTCAGAAAAAAAAAGTTAAGTCAAATGAAAAAGACATACCTAGAGAAACATTGTTCTCAAGGAGGAATCTAAGGGGACCAAATCCATGGATTTAGTACTTCCGGGCTAGGAGGAAAATTAGAACGAAAGATGAGCAGCCATAGATCGACCCTTCCAAAAACATTATGCAAATACTAGTGTGTCAAGATCATGGGCACACAACGATTTAACATACTGCCAGTTTATAAAATCCCCTTCAAGAGGAATATGTCCTCATTTACTAAATCTGAAAATGACCCAGCAATTTCACTTGTAGGTATAACTTCTAGATAAATGTTTCCATGTGTACATAAGAAGACATTTGCAAGTATGCTCATTGAAATGTTGATTGGAAACCAAAAATTTAGAAATACTTGTATTAGTTACAGAATAACTAAGTTTATTGTGTTTTATTTCAATAAGAGAATACCATATGTCCATTAAATAAATAACTATAAGAATTGACATTTATAGATAATAAGTGAAAAAGCAAGTCGAAAAAGGATACATTCAGTATGGCAAAATTTATATATACACATACACAAATATATAGAATGGTAGCTGGGTGTCATGGCTGGGTATCAAACCTGTATTTCCAGCTATTTTGGAGAACTACTTGAGACCAGGAGTTCAATGCTGCGGTGTGTTATGATCATGCCAGTGAATAAGCCACAGCATACCATGACCTTGACTCTAAAAAATAATGACAGTAATATAATTTATTTATTTTCATATACATATTTAGAAAAGGAATAAAAATATAGATTGCATATGCACCAAATCAGTAAAAACAATTTCCTCTGAAGAGGGAATTGGGGTTTGGGATGGTATCACACAACACTATGTATAATATTTTATTTTTTAAAACATGAAGTACATTTGTTATAATATCATCAATTATAATTTCAGTATAGTGGGCTTGTAGGTGTTGTTTATATTTTTGCTGGTCTTAAACCAACCAAAACTAAATATACACACATGAACAGAAAAAAAATCACGTGGTGCTTTTTACAACATTTAATCAATGGTATTAATTCGGTGTATTGAATGCTGTATAGGGTATTAACAATGTCAAGGATAACATTTAGTCCATGCTTCCAAGGAGCATCTGATATCTAAAGACAGACACACACACACACTCATACACACACACACACACGCAATTACAAGAGTAAGTATAAACTTTTATGAAAACACGTATGAAGAAGATAGTACTTTTTGTTAGAAAAGGGAAGTCAAGAAAACTACAAAGAAGAAAACATTTTGATTGGCCACTCAGAAAGAGTAGGATGTTCAGGAATGGGGGACAGCAGGAATAAAGGCATAGAGATATAAAACAAGTAGACATTTTATATAACAACACAATGTATTGTGTGATTGGATTATAAATTGGGTATGGATTATAAAGGTAAATGACAGAAAATAGACCTGGAAATTGGGGATAATTAATAAAAGGCCCAGAATGTCATATTAAGGTGTTTGGGCTACAGATGTACTTCTCAGTAAAATAATGCTGTTGCTGATATGGAGGATGATTGAACTGATGTGAGTCTGGAGAAAGGAACACAAGAATCTAGGTAAGAGAAACCCATCATTCATTACTAGATGATGGTCAATATCTAGTGAGTCACTTCTACATCACATACTACAAATATAGTCTCAACATTTCAGAAATGAACTGAAGGTCAGAACTGGAATTATTGCCCTGATGGTGGCTGGTGGCCACCTCAGAGAGAAGCTAATATGAGCCTCAAAACAATCAGAAAAGTTGAGTACAAAACTGCTCTTTACCCAATAGAGAAAGCTTTCTGTTGACCATCTATTACTCATATAAAGAATAAATATATAATCAACACTCTCCAGGCAAAGAAGGTTTATTTGTGAAGAAAAACCAGCTTTCTTGGATGGTTGTACTGTAAACAAGAGCCCCTTTTAACTACATGCTTAAGAGTCTGTTGAACCTGCCAAAGGGTGGGTCACCTTGGCTGCAGTAATAATGCAGACTGGCTCCTCCACAGGAAAATTAGGGATTTGCAATAAACCACCAAAGACCCTGAAAGCATTTGTGTGAGTGACCTACATATTTGCTGGAGTGACATTCTGAATGGAGACAGAGTTTTTTCTTTGCTCTCATTCTCACCCCACTCTCCCTACCCTGTGGAGATAACATTGGTCTGAATATCAGAGGCCTTTGAGTTAGTCTTACTTGTACCTTTTCATCCCATGAGATTTTTAGAAAATTGCTTCTCCTCTCGGGATTCCAGGGCCCTCATCTGAGAGTAAATTTTTTTTTTTTTTTTTTTTAATTTCTCTCAACTGACTACATCTTGACCTTGGAGCAGAGAATATGATAACTACATTACTCAGTCATTTTATTCAGCATGCTGATTCAGTGGCCTTTCAAATCCTTTCCACTAATTCATGCAAAGGAAGCACAATTCTGAAAAATATGTGTCTGAAAAACACGGCTGTTGACCTTCTAGCATTTCAGGGGAAAGATGATCTAAACATGGCCACCGATCTACAGAGTGTCAGGGAAAGAGAAAGAGTTCAAGGCCCAGTTAGATGAAGATGAGTGCAGTTCAGCTGACCCCGGAGGTCTCAGATCTTGAGTCCCAGCGACTCTCCCTGGCTTTTTCTACACTGCTCGGGGCAGAGGCTTCCTGTAGAATTCCTTCAGCGACAAATTAGGTGCTTGGCTACCACCTTGAACTATTTTTATGGTTCTTGTTCTATTTCTAACATCTGGTCCAATCAGATATCTTCTCTCATTTGATGATGTTGGAGGCTTACCCATCTTACATCTCAGAGGTTTGTGAGTTAATTCAAAGTAAGGTCTGTGCTTCTCTTTAAAGAAATAATTTGGAAAGCATAATGTAAAGGTCTTTTCAAGATCCACATTGTCACTCTTGCCAAGGGCTTTCATCTCTATGCTTGGGAGATGGAAAGCAATGTGGAAAATGTTGATAAAGGTCTTTTATTAACTGTGAAACCAGGGGTGAATTATTTACTTTACAGGATCTTCAATTTATTTGTAACTAAAATCGAAGACAAAATGCTCACTTATAAAATTGTTACAATCATCACGTGAAGGATAAAATTTGTGTAAGAGCTCTTGAAGTAAAGGAGATGTTCAGTACACAGTAGTTCATGTCACTAGGCTACTCAGGATAATCAACCAAGAAAAAAGTGCTATTGCATTTTAGTATTAATAGCAAATTAATTTCAAATTTCAAATTTCAAACTTCGAATTTCAAAACAATTTTTGTAAGTCATTTTTCTTTCAGTTTTCTTTTGAAGACAAGGAATAACATTGTTGTGAATAGGTTATAGTAGGTGAGAACGGGGTGGAAGTGGGAGGTGGGATGGAGGGCTTACTTTCTTATTTACTGATCTCCTCATCTAACTACACCAGGATGGACTGCCGTCATGCATCACAGACTTATGCTTTGTACCTTTCTCTTTCCATTAATCTCATTTACGAAAAGATAACTTTGTTATTACTCTGTGTTCACACCTGAGTAGCCAAACATGGCTGAAGGAAAACATGGGCTCACTTTATGTTTACAACTCACTTTAGATTTATAACCTCAGGGCTTCTAAGCAGTTCACCTAGGTCTCATGATTTAATATATTCTCTTCTCTTTAGACACCTATTTAGTATTTTCCCCATATCTGAAAACCTTTCTTACCTTCTCACTGACAGCATAGGACTTTGTTTTACGTAAATATTCACTTGAAAAAAATAGAAGTGATTAGAACAGAGTTTCATCATCTTCCCTCCAGCAAACTGTAGCTGAGCTACATCAGAATTCATATTCTGTGCTGTACTTTCTGTTAAAATGATGAGCTATATCTCTTTTCCGAATTAAGATCAGAATTTTCACTTGTGCTCTGAAATCTACTTCTTGGCCGGGTGTGGTGGCTCACGCTTGTATTCCTATAACTTTGGGAGGCCAAGGTGGCTGGATCACTTGAGGTCAGGAGTTTGAGACCAGCCTGGCCAACATAGTGAAACCTCATCTCTACTAAAATTGCAAAAATTAACCAGGCGTGGTGTTATGTGCTGGTAGTCCCAACCACTCAGGAGGCTGAGGCAGGAGAATTGCTTGAACCCTGGAGGCAACCTGAGATCATGCTACTGCACTCCAGCCTAGGCGACAGAGTGAGACGAAAGAGAGAGAGAGAGCGAGAAAGAAGGGAGGGAAGGAGGGAGGGAAGGAAGGAAGGAAGGAAGGAAGGAAGGAAGGAAGGAAGGAAGGAAGGAAGGAGAAAGAAAAAAAAGAAAGAAAGAAAGAAAGAAAAAAGAAAGAAAGAAAGAAGAAAGAAAGAGAGAAATCTATTTCTTATTATCTTCTCAAGAACTTTATTCTTACATCATAAATGTTATATTTTCTCTAAATTAATTCCCATCAACATAAATGTGCTGTAATATATTTTACCTTTAACAAACCCTTATGAATTTGATGTTTTCTGCTCTTCAGAAAGTAGTCCATACATTCTACCTTCACCTTTTTCCTCCTGTTAACTCCAAACACACTCTAATCAGAAATCCCTTCCACTCTACACTGAATCCACTTAACAAAGTTATGAACAAGCCTCATGAACCAAATTCAGTCATCAGCTCCCCGTCTTTATATTATTTAACTCAGAACAGACGCAGCATTACCAGAGTGCATTATTCCTGTTTGATAACCTTCCTTCTTTTTTTTTTTTTTTGGTTTTCAATGCCTTGTCAGTTAGGCCAAAGATTCTAAGTTCATAAGGGCCATCATTTCATAGTTGTTTTACACGTAAATTTCCAGAGAGTAAGATCTTTCTAAAAAAAATTATTGACGTGGTTTTTTTTTGTGGGTAAATAGTGCTATCGAATCTGTTTTCTGGGAAATAAACAAAATTTAAGATAGTTGAGGCCGGGCATGGTGACTCACTCCTGTAATTTGGGCACTTTGGGAGGCCGAGGCGAGAGGATCACTTGAGGTCGGGAGTTCGAGATCAGCCTGGCCAACATGGTGAAACCCTGTCGCTACTAAAAATACAAAAATTAGCCAGGCGTGGTTGTGCACACCTATAATCCCAGCTACTCTGGAGGCTGAGGCACAAGAATTGCTTGAACCCAGGAAGTGGAGGTTACAGTGAGCCGAGATCAGATCATGCCACTGCACTCCAGCCTGAGGGACAGTGAGACTCTGTCCAAAAAAAAAAAAAAAAGAGAGCTGTACTAACAAAATACCACCAGCTTTTAAAATTTATTTATTTATTTATTTATTTATTTATTTATTTATTAGAGAGAGTCTTGCTCTGTTGCTCAGACTGGAGTGCAGTGATGCCATCTTGGCTCATTACAACCTCCACCTCCTGCGTTCAAGTGATTCTTTTGCCTCAGCCTCCTGACAGGCATGTGCCACCACACCTGACTAATTTTTGTATTTTTAGTAGAGATAGGGTTTTGCCATGTTGGTCAGGCTTGTCTCGAACTCCTGGCCTCAAGTTATCCATCTGCTTTGGCCTCCCAAAGTG
This sequence comes from Rhinopithecus bieti, assembly GCF_001698545.2. Lineage (NCBI taxonomy): Eukaryota > Metazoa > Chordata > Mammalia > Primates > Cercopithecidae > Rhinopithecus > Rhinopithecus bieti. The sequence goes on from NW_016805666.1 coordinate 3,808,088, forward strand.
TTGGGATTACAGGCAAGAGCCACGGCACCTGGCCCATTTAAGTCTTTAATCCATCTTAAGTAGATTTTTGTATATGGTGTAACAAAGGGGCTTTCTAGTTCTTTAAGATGTATCACTAAGTTATCGGTTGGAAGTTTTTCTACTTTTTTGATGTAGGTGCTTATGACTATACATTTACCTCTTAGTATTGCTTTCACCCGTATTCCATGGGTTTTGATATGTTATATTTCAATTTTCATTTGTTTCAAGAAATATTTAAATTTTCTTCTTAATTTCTTCATCAATCCACTGGTCATTCAGGAACATGTTTAATTTCCATGTATTTGTAGAGTTTCCAAAATTCCTCTTGTTTTATTCCATTGTAGTCAGAGAAGATACTTGATATTATTTCAAGTTTTTTGAATTTTTAAAGACTCATTTCGTGGCTCAACATGCGGTCTTTCCTTTAGAGTGATCTACCTGCTGAGGAGAAGAATGAGTATGCTGCAACTATTGGATGAAATGATCTACAAATATCTATTATATCCCATATTAGTCAGGGTTTGCTAGAGAAACAGAACTAATAGGAGATATATATATATATGAGTTTACTAAGTGTTTTTTTTGTTTTGTTTTGTTTTGCTTTGTTTTTGATGGAGTCTTGCTCTATTGCCCAGGCTGGAGTGCAGTGGCACAATCTTGGCTCACTGCAACCTCCACTCCCAGGTTCAAGTAACTCTCCTGACTCAGCCTCTCGAGTAGCTGAGATTACAGACATGCATCACCACACCCGGCTAATTTTTGTATTTTTAGTAGAGACAGGGTTTTACCATGTTGGCCAGGCTGCTCTTGAGCTCCCAACCTCAAGTAATCTGCCCACCTCGGCCTCCCAAAGTGCTGGGATTACAGGTGTGAGCCACTGCACCCGGCCTATTAAATATTAACTTACATGATCACAAGGTCCCACAATAGGTTGTCTGCAAGTTTGAGGAGCAAGGAGGGCCAGTCCAACTCCCAAAACTGAAGAACTTGGAGTCTGATATTCAAAGGCAGGAAGCATCCAGCATGGGAGAAAGACGCAGGTTGGGAGGCTAGGCCTGTCTTGTCTTTTCACGTTTTTCTGCCTGTTTTATATTCAGTGGAAGCTGATTAGATCATGTCCACCAGATTAAGGGCAGATCTGCCTTCCTCAGCCTGCTGACTCAAAGGTGAATCTCTTTTGGCAACACCCACACAGACAGACCCAGAATTAATACTCTGTATCTTTCAATACAATCAAGTTGACACTCAGTATTAACCATCACAGGTCCATTTGGTCTATCGTGCAGATTAAGTCTGATGTTTCTTTACTGATTTTCTGGCTATATTATCTGTTCAATGCTCAAAGTGGGATGTTGAAGTCTCCAGCTATTACCGCATCTCTCTTTAGCTCTAATAATATTTGCTTTATATATCTAGACGCTCCAGTGTTGAGTGCATATATATTTATAATTGTTATAGCCTGTGGCTATGTTGATCCTTTTGTTATTATATAATGACCTTCTTTGTTTTTTAATAGTTTTTTGTTTTCACATGTATTTTGTCTAAGTATAGCTACTCCTGCTCTTTCTTGACTTCTATTTGCATGGAATATCTTTTTCCGTCTCTTTATTTTCAGTCTATGTGTGTCTTTATAGGTGGAGAGTGTTTCTTGTAGGCCACAGATTATTATTCTTTAAATCCATTTAACCACTCTATGCCTTTTAATTGGAGAGTTTATTCCGTTTATATTCAATGTTATTGATAATTAAGGACCCCTGCCATTTTGTTATTTTTCTTACTGTTTCGTGACCTTTTCTTCCTTCGTTCTTTTCTTCCTGTCTTCCTTTTTAGTGAAGATGATTTTCTCAGTAGGTTTGCTTCAATTTCTTGCTTTTTATTTTCTGTGTGTGTGTTTGTTTTTTATTTGAGGTTATCATGAGGTTTGCAAATAATATCTTATAACTCATGATATTAAAGTGAAGAAAACCTAGCACTGATTATATAAACAAACAACTAGCAAAGACTCAAAGAGAAAACTAATAAAACTCTACACTTTAAAAATATGGACTACTTCACATAATTGCATGTTATTCTTTGACAGGGGCCATGGTAATCATCTCTGTATGATTCTACTTTTATTATATGTGCTGCCAAAGTAAACACTCTATTATTTATGTGAGTAAATTAAATTCTCCAATCAAAAGACATAGGGTGGCTGAATGGATTAAATAACAATATACAACAATATAATTCCTGCAAGAGACTCACTTTAGTCTCAAGGAAAAACATAGCCTGAAAGTGAAGGGATGGCATAAGATATTCCACGCAAATAGCAACCAAAAGAGAGCAGAATTGGCTGTACTTACATTAGACAAAATAGACTTTCAGTCAAGAGATGAAGAAGGTCGCTATATAATGATAAAGAGGTCAATTCATCAAGAGCATGTAACTATTGTAAATATATAAGCATCCAACTTCAGAGCACCTAAATACATAAAGCAAATATTAACAACTTAAGGGAGAAGTAGATAGCAATACAATAGTAGAAGACTTCAGTACCCCGCTGTCAACAATGGATAAGTTATTTACTCAGAAAATCAGCAATGAAAAAGCAGACTTGAATAACACAATAGATCAACTGTCCTAACTGACAAATACAAAACGTTACATCCAATAGCAGCAGAGTAAACATTCTTCTTAAGTTTACATGGAACATTCTCCAGGATAGATAATATGTTAGGCCACAAAACAAGTCTTAACAAATTTAGGAAGATTGAAATCATATCAAGTATCTTTTCCAACCGCAATGTTATGAAACTAAAAATCAATAACAGGAGGAACTTTGGAAAATTAAAACATATGTGGAAATTAAATATACTCCTCAATAACCAAATTACTTATTCTGGTTCAGAGAAGAAATCAAAAGGCAGTGAAAACAGACACACAACACATCAAAACTTATGGAATAGAGCAAAAAACTTCATTCCCTGTGGGGGAAATTTACAGTGATAAATGTCTATGTCACAAAAAAGAAAGGTAGAAAGAAAGAAAGAAAGGAACAACCTTACTTTATACTCAAGAAACTAGAAAAATAGGGAAAACATAAATCTAAAATTGACAAGAAGAAAGAAGTAAAAATTAGAGCAGAAGTAAAGGAAACAGAGATTAGAAAAACAACTTAGTCTCCAGGAACACTTAGGCTGGTGGTCAGTGAGGGTGTTAATTACAATTTGGATATAAAACCATTTTCCTAGCCCACCTTAGAGAAGACTGTTGCCACACTAGTTGAAATGGTTCCAATAGCCTCCCTTGCAAGACACTTCAGATTCAAACAATTTTCTTTGTAAAAACAGTAAGGGAGGTGTCACAGTTTTCCATTCAGAGCAACAACTTTAAGTTCTTGCCATGGAAAATTCGGAGAAGACAGAAGTGGTTCTCTTTGCTTGTGGTTCCTTTAATTCTATCACCAACATGCACCTCAGGTTGTTGGAGCTGGCCAAGGACTACATGAATGGAATAGGAAGATATAGAGTTGTCAAAGGCATAATCTCTCTTGTTGGCGATGCATACAAGAAGAAAGGACTCATTCCTGCCCATCACCAGGTCATCATGGCAGAACTTGCCACCCAGAATTCCAAATGGGTAGAAGTTGATACAAGGGAAAGTCTTCAGAAGGAGTGGATAGAGACTGTTAAGGTGCTAAGGCACCATAAAGAGAAACTGAAGGCCAGTAACTGTGATCACCAGCAGAAATCACCTTCTCTAGGAAGGCCCAGATGAAAGAGGAAGTGGACTGAACAAAGGCAAGATTCTGATCAAAAGGAATCCCCTAGAGCCAAAGATGAAAGGTGCGCCAAAGGTCCATCTGCTGTGTGAGGGTAGATTTCTTGGAGTCTTTGGTGTTCCCAGTTTGTGGAAGAGTGAAGATATCATCCAAATCATGGCAGATTATGAGCTCATATGTATTACTTGATATATATTAACACGGGAAATTCAGATTAAATTGGAAATGATGCTCAGAAATTCATCTATGAAACTGATGTGTTGTGGAAACCCAGAGCAACATTCATATGGTAAATGAATGGATGACGAAGGACATCTCATTCACAAATCTGGAGAGTCCTCAGAAGGGACCAGAGCATTTGCTAGTTGGCACCAGATCTTGTCCAATAATACACTGGAAAGCACAATTTGTACAGCTCTGAGAGTGAAGCCAGGAATGTTGGGATCATCCTGCCCCTTTGCAGAGAAACACTGCAGAAGCTAAGGCATAGGAATTCTACAGCATGATGTTTTGGACTTCCCTTTTGGGGATTTGAAACAATCTGGGTATTGGTAACGGGGGCAAGCAATTGTGATCCGTAGCATAAAATAAAGCTTAAAAGTTTAGTAAAAATCAGTAGTAAGTTAAAATCAGGATTTATTTTTATTAGAAGTTGCTAAGATGAATGTTTTCCACATGTTTTGGTTTTTTTTTTAGAATGTACAAATCTCTTTATCTTTAAACCAAGAGATTAGCAGCACACTAAAACCAGAAGAATTTTCAGTGAAACTAGCTAGAAATAAGAAGTAAAAAAGTACATTCAACTCTACCACATAAAAGAAACAGAGTGTGAAAAGCAAAAGTTCATTTAAAATTCTAACTTTGGTTATGAAGGGAATTGACATTTTCTGGCTGCCTGTTGCTGGGTAATCAAGAGCCAGGATAGACAAAGGAAGAAACTCTTACAGTGGTGATCTTGTAAAATGCACCATTGATAAATCATCCCCAGTTATGCAAAATAATGATTGTGAATTTGCCTGGCAGAAACATTGCACCAATAGAGAGTTTTCTGTGGTACACATCAGAATGGTCGAATAAACTTTGGCAAGACTTAACTGCCTAGAGCTCCACCTTTGGAGGCAGGGAGTGAGGTCCAAGCCCTTGTATGTTTAGAAAGGTATGTAGATATTTCTGATGCCCACCAGAGATAGAGAGTTGCTGCCTTACAGGTTACACACATTCGTTTAGCCTTTTGTGAATCATGTTCTGGCCCTGGCCATCTGCCACCTCTTTATCTTCAGAAACAACTTCAGAGATAACATCATGCTGCCTTGAAATGAGAAAATCACAGAGAATGAGGGGTCTCATTCAAGGAATTTATAAGTCTGAATGCTCTCAGCCTTTATTGATAGTTTAATCAAAAGATCTGAGTGGGGCACAGTGGTACATGCTCTGTAATCCCATCTACTTGAGATGCTGTGGCCGGAGGGTCTCTTGAGCCCAGGACTTTGAGACCAGCTTGGGAGAAACAGGGAGAGTTCATCTTAAAAAAAACTCTGGAGTTTCTGAAGAGCCCTGCTCTTTCTCTGTTCCAGCCCACTGTGCACCTGCCATTTGTGAATTTAAGCAGAAAAGGGATCTGTTTTCTTATACTTTTCCTCTTCTTGCCCTTTTGTATGAAGTTTAACTAAAAGTAGTACTCTCAAATCATTAGTCATAGCTGTATGATAAAAACTGGGTAAAATTTCATGGAAGTTCTACCAATTGGGAAAATGAAAGACTAGAAATAGCTTTTTGTAAAATAGTTTCAGGGTTTGTGAAAATAGTTCTGCAACAGAAACAGGACTAAAATTAAATTTCTAATGAAAATAGAATAATTTGCTTTTTTGTAATTTCTATTTCTTACCTATACCACCCCAGATTAAGGGTTTGGGTTAGGGCAGAAGAAAAACATAGAAGTGTGCAATTGCATAGTCAGACCTGAATCTACAGTTTAAAAAAGGAAAATGTTAAATAAGGTTAAGCAAATGTTTATGCTATAGCTCCCAGCTTATTCCCACTAAAGCCATCGGGCCAACTCCCAAAGACAGGGAAGGCGAAAAGCCCCACACCTACAGCTTTCATTATCCATCTGCCGAGTGAATGAAAGATTGGAATCTCAAATCCTAGAGATGCGAGTCATTTTTCTACTCCTTAGCATTTTGGAATGTAAGAAGTTGAAGCAGCACTGAAAAATAACAATTGAGCAAGATGAAGCTATCATAACTGAGCTTTAGTTTCTTCTGGGCAACTTCTAGATCATCTGAAACTTCTTTCATACTGTCATGCCTTCCTGCTTAGAAGTGCCCGGGCTCTGCTCACCTGTGACAGCACTGACCTCAGAACCTCACTGGATGAGGCACGTGCAGGAGGCCCGGTAATGGAGAAATGGAGCAACAACATTATACAAAGAACAAGTTGCTTGGCTTTTTCTCCCAGTTCTGAGAATGCTGCTGAGGCTGCCACATAATAGTACAATTCTGGGTGTCCTCCTGCACAGAACTTCCCCTTTGAATATGGAAATAAGAACAATGAACTTCGTAGGAGAATCAATATTGATAACTGTTGTGACTTTCTTTAGGAAGAAGAAAATATGTCATTGTTTATCCCCTACTTCATCATCTACGTAATTTGCTTTTGCAGTGTGAATTTAGAGGAAATATGTGATGCTGGTATTGTGTTTTGTTTGTTTGTTTGATGCTGGGGGTTTTATTTGTTGTATACTTTACTTTGTATATTGTGTAATTTGAACACAACAAACAAAGATGCAGGAAAAGTCCTTTATTGGCAGCTTCAAAAACAATTTAAAAATCAACAAAACTGAGTTGGTTTCTTTTGAAATAAACAAAACTACCAAACCTTTAGCTAGACTAACCAAGAAAGAAGAGAGAAGCCTTGAATAAATGAAACTGAAAATGAAAGAGAAGATGTTACAACTGATACCTCAGAAATACAAAGGATCATAAGTGACTATTGTGAACAATTATACTCCTAGTTTCTAGAGAGCAAAGTAGTAGCGATGTCTTTATTAACTACGACTAAATGTTCAATTACCCCATATGGTAAGATACTTGAAAAAAGGATCATTGTGCGTTAATTGTTCTTGGCCAGAATATCAGGTGATGGAGAATAGTAATATCATCTTAAGAGAGTTGACGGCAGTAAGAAAAAGATATTAACAAATGTTATTAAGATAACATTATAATTTTTGATTTTACTACCATTTATAGTTTCAATGGCTGTCATTTTAAAATGTGTTTATATCTACAGCTGAGGCAACATATGTATTTGGAAAGCAGAATACCATGCTTAGAAGTTAATAATGCAAAATTAGTCACTTACTAGCTCAGTGACATCTGATGACTCAATTTAACCTCATTGTGCCTTGGTTTTCTCATGCATAAAGGGGAAAATAATAATGGTGCCTTTATCTTATGGAGATAAAGTAATGTTTTATGGCGTTAATACCAATAAAAATCTTAGAAGTGTGCCTGGCATATAGTAAATGTTACATATACATTAGTTCTAATTATTTGTAGAGAGAACATTAGTATTCTGGTCTGAGCTCTGTTACTCTCTGATTATCTGTAATCTTGGGCAATATATTCTGATCTCTGAGCAGGCTCCATTTTCTTCTGTAATAGGTGCATACTATTTCTTTATAATGTTTTAATGAGAAAATGGATACAAAACTATACATAAAAAATTCCACATTATTTAAAAATTTATTTATTGCATAGTATAAAAAGAATATGTGATCTCCGGTTACATCCATGTTGTTTCATATGACTGGATCTCATTTTTTTTATGGCTAAATAGCACTCCATTGTGTATATATAACACATTTTCTTTATCCAGTCATTTGTTGATGGACACATAGGTTGCTTCCAAATCTTGACTATTATAAACAGTGCTGCAACAAACATAAGAGTGCAGATACCTCTTTGATATACTCATACTGATTTCCTTTCTTTTGAGGATATATATACCCATATATATATAATGCAGTGGGATTGCTGCATTGTAATTATGCTAAGTGAAATAAGCCGGACACAGAAGGCAAACACTTCATGTTCTCACTTATTTGTAGGAGCTAAAAATCAAAACAATTGAACTCATGGACATAGAGAGTGGAAGGATGATTATCAGAGGCTGGGAAGGGTAATGGGGGTGTGGGGGAGGTGGGAATGGTTAATGAATAAATAAAATAGAAAAAATGAGTAAGACCTAGTATTTGATAGCACTACAGGCTGACTATAGTCAGTAATCACTTAATTGTATACTTTTAAGAGCGTAACTGGATTGTTTTTAACTCAAAGGATAAATGCTTGAGGGGGTGGCTACCCCATTCTCCATGCTGTGCTTATTTCACATTTCTTACCTGTAACAAAACATCTCAGGTACCCCATAAATATATATACATCTACTATGTACCTACAGAAACCAAAAAAATAAAGAAATAAATAAAAAGAATGTGTGAAAATTATGGAGAAGAACAACAAAAAGAACACTCTAACATATAGAGAACAGACCAAAGATGATATAGTCTTGATTGATAGTTTGAGATAGTTTTTAATACCATTCCACCAACCATTTTTTACTTCCTTCTTTCTTTCTTTCCTCTCTTCCTTCTGCCCTCCCTCCCTTCTTTCTCTCCTTCCTCTTTTCTTCCTCAGTATATTCAATCATTTATCACACATTTGCTGAGAAACTATACTCTAACAGGCCCAGTGCTAGCTACAAAAGCATTCTCCACACGTGGGAGAGTTCAGGCAGATAGTAAAGAACCAGTCACACTGAACATCCATGGATGAGTGGGTAACACAGCTAATTTAATCTTCAGATTTGAAGTTTCACAAATTAGTGACCTCAGGATAATTTGTGTGGCTTTTAAAAAATGCAAATTTCAGGCCGGGCGCGGTGGCTCAAGCCTGTAATCCCAGCACTTTGGGAGGCCGAGACAGGCGGATCACGAGGTCAGGAGATCGAGACCATCCTGGCTAACACGGTGAAACCCCGTCTCTACTAAAAACTACAAAAAACTAGCCGGGCGACGTGGCGGCGCCTGTAGTCCCAGCTACCCGGGAGGCTGAGGCAGGAGAATGGCGTGAACCCGGGAGGCGGAGCTTGCAGTGAGCTGAGATCCGGCCACTGCACTCCAGCCTGGGCGACAGAGC
>NW_016805666.1:3817582-3834873 GCF_001698545.2 Rhinopithecus bieti
AAATAAAATAAAATAAGAAAATAAAAAATGCAAATTTCTAGACCCCACTTCTTGATTCTACCAACGGGAATTGTAAAAATGAGGGAAAGGAAATTGCAGAGAGTAATGGTCTATACTTTCTAACATTTCACCAAAGAGTTCTGATGCGGCAGGTCCACAGACCTTGGCCAGTTTGAAAATTTATTGAAATATCTTATAGTTCATTCCAATGTAAGCATATGATTAATCATTTTTAAAAGATAATTTTATATAAATCAAAAAATATTGTCATTATTGCTTTCTTAATTTCAGCATGTGGGTATTGTGATATAGGTTCCTTTCATGATTTTCCAAATACAATGTCATCACTCAAAATGTAGCGATACTAATCACAATAGTAGAAAAAGAAACATATTCCAACACCTTCTATACCTAGATCCAGAATTTTTGTCCAGTGATATCAATCACCTTGTTCCACAAATCTAAATTTGAGATAAATCCTCTTTTTTTGCTTAGATGGTTTTGTTTCATTTTTATTCCACATCTGAATTAGTCCAAACTGTTGATAACAAAGGAAAGAGGTGAAGAAGTATAACTTGATTAGCTTAAGTCCATTCCCACTGTGAAAAAGAGCATGGAGCCAGCCTGTGAGCAATGGTGAGTAACATCATCATTACTAACAAACGTGGGCCATTTTTAGGTATTCTAATCTTGGGCTTCAAAGTCTAAAACATTAAAAAATAAAAGAATAAAACTTCTTTTCTTTAAAGCAATGCTGGTTTTCTAATGGCTCAAAGGTCAATCATTGGCTTATGTCTAGTAAAAATGAGGATTACATGCTATCTCTTTTAGAACCAGAAAATAAGATAATATTGGAATGCAGATTGTTGGAAATGAGGCATTTTTTGATGTGTCTGATTATTCTCTCATTCAACATATGTCTAACCTGTGTGATTCTTCTGTTAAATAATATCTAGGCCAACTAGAAATCTACACAATATTCCTAGGAGTGATTATTTTCTATGGGTTTCAGAGCAAGTACCAAAAATGTATAAATATCTAACATTTATTTTTCATTTCTTGAATGCTAAAGCATGTGAGCATCTTGGTCTATTATATTTAGTCAAGAATATCTTTCAACTATTTCTGCATTAAACATTAATGAGTAGATTCCTTCGGAAATTTGGCATTTTCTCCTGAACTAGAATTAGAAAAAGTTTTCTCCTCAAACAACTGGAAACAGCGTGTGTTCTGTTTATTGCTTCACTTCAAAGCCAGCCTTATAATTCCTTTCTGATTTTGTCTGGACAAGTTCAAATTAGCTACTACATGACTAGCCCAGACAGCCTTTCATAATCAAAATTGGCTGGCAAATGGTAAGACCTTTGGCTAAAACTGTGTTTTCCTGTGCTGTTATTAATTGTCTAGCTTAGAGGAAACTGAGAGTTGTACAACTGCTCGTTTTCTAATGAAGTTTCTTAAAATCATAAAATGGCATAGTAGAACAACAAAAAACGGCGCTCTGAGGATAAATTTCATCCTGTGTTTCTGTGGAAATAACTAGATTTTGGTTGTATCTTTCCCCAATCTGTGAGACATCAATGCTTTTGAAAAAAAAAATGAATTATTAGATTAAAAGATACTAAAAATTAAGCTCCATGTTTTATTAAATTCAGCAGAAATAAAATTACTCTGTCAGAATGCTGTGAAAGGTTTTTAAACATTTGCTCTCACTTTCTGTACTCATATAATCTCATATTACTAACAAAAATTTTCAAAACTGGCATCATTCTGCGGGTCATATGTTGCGTAATAGTAATACAGTTGGTTTCCCTCATTTACTATATGGTGTCTCTGAGACTCCTGGAGGACTAATGGTTCTCTCAAAATCACAGAGACAATTGCTGGCAGAAATAGGGCTTGATTTTATGATCTTCAATGCATAGGCCAAAGTACTTTGTAGTAGAGTGAGCTGCTTCAACTACTAACTCTTTTTTTTTTTTTTTTTTTTTGAGACGGAGTCTCGCTCTGTAGCCCGGGCTGGAGTGCAGTGGCCAGATCTCAGCTCACTGCAAGCTCCGCCTCCCGGGTTCACGCCATTCTCCTGTCTCAGCCTCCCGAGTAGCTGGGACCACAGGCGCCCGCCACCTCGCCCAGCTAGTTTTGTATTTTAGTAGAGACGGGGTTTCACTGTGTTAGCCAGGATGGTCTCGATCTCCTGACCTCGTGATCCGCCTGTCTCGGCCTCCCAAAGTGCTGAGATTACAGGCTTGAGCCACCGCACCCGGCCTCAACTACTAACTCTTAATGAAGATGTAAGGAGAGCCTAGAAGACTCCAATGCAGGCACCTGTGCAAGTCACTGCCAGAGTTCAAATTGATTTTCAGTCTTGTATAAATTCCAAAACATGTAGGTGTTGAGTTCCTGGACACTTCCCTCAGAAACTTTTGACAGATAAAAAAGTACTTTGAGCATTTTTAATATAAATTTTATACTTTTATTTAAAAATTAGAAGCATTAACTTTGTAAAATAATTAATCTGGATGACTGTATAATCATTTCAAATTTTGACTTTGCCTGGAAAATCAAAGGATAGCAAGTTCATGNCTAGTCTCCCCCTTCTCCTTTTTTTTTTTTTTTTTTTTTTTTTTTTTTTTTTTTTTTTTTTTTTCTTTTTTTTTTTCTTTTTTTTTTTTTTTTTTTTCTTTTCTTTTCTCTTTTCTTTTCTTTTTTCTTTTCTTCCCTCCCTCCCTCCCTTCCTCCTTTTTTTCTTTCTCCTTCCTTCCTTCCTTTTTTTCTCTTTCTCCTTCCTTCTTTCCTTCCTTTTTTTCTTTCTCCTTCCTTCCTTCCTTTTTTTCTCTTTCTCCTTCCTTCTTTCCTTCCTTCCTTCCTTCTTTTCTTTCTCCTTCCTTCCTTCCTTTTTTTCTCTTTCTCCTTCCTTCCTTCCTTCCTTCCTTCCTTCATTTTTTTTTTCTCTCTCTCTCCCCCTTCCTTTCCCTTCCCTTCCTTCTTTTCTCTCTTTCTTTCTTCTTCTTTTTTTGATGGAGTCTCACTCTGTCACCCAGGCTACAGTGCAGTGGCATGATCTCAGCTCACTGCAACCTCTGCCTCGTGGGTTCAAGAGATTCTCCTGCCTCAGCCTCTCAAGTAGTGCACACCACCATGCCCTGCTCATTTTTGTATTTTTCGTAGAGACAGGGTTTGCCGTGTTGGTCAGGCTGGTCTCAAACTCTTGACCTCAGGTGATCCACCCGCTTTGGACTCTTAAAGTGCTAGGATTGTAGGCAAGAGATTGCGCCCAGGACTTCCTTTTAAAGAAAATTTCTGGATACAGACTGATATTCAAACTGACAGCGCTGGTTTTGTCTTTTTAATTAAGTCTTCCTTGGGAAATAGACTATCTAACTGACACTGTTAATTTTTATAAATGTCATTAAATAGCAGAAGATTTTTAAAAAATGAAACAGCTCCACAGATAAGTCTGCATGCTGAAAATGTCTAAACTCTAATTACCCAGTCAAGTTCTAGTTCTCATCTTGATCTGCATGTTACTGATTATCAAATTAGAAGAATTAAGTTAATTATATTGTCTACCTTCTAGCATATACTCATAAAAGTATGTATAAGTATTTAGTTTCTAACTTACCAATACATTCATATATTAATGTTCTAAATGTTAGTTTCTGAGTAGTATATTTCTAACTTACTTTGTAATTTTCCAAAGGAAAAAAATTCTATAAATGGTTTCAAAGTACCCAAATTATTAAATAGACATATTTTATATATAAGATACTTCAGTTATAATACATAGAGCATGATAGAAACTTACCATCATGCTTAGCAGTGTGTGAATGTTTACAACATACACAGAATTCCAGGAAAGCAAAGATAAGCCTGACTCATTCTTAATTGAACCAGGGATTACTTCATCCTAATGGGCAATGCCTTTCTGTTAAAGTAGAATGAATTCTCTTTCAGTTCTATAACAATAGCAAATCTTATCACTTTGAAGGCTGTAGAGGGCAAATAGATGGATATCTTACTTAGGCACACTAGGCTTCAGACCAATTAGCTGTAGTCATTTAATAATTATTCAAAGGCTTGTTAATCCCAAAGTCTGTGCTCTTGTCACCAGAAACACCAGAAAAACAATTTTTTAATAGTTGATTTGATAAGCAATAATTGCAAATCATTTATCTTATTTTATTAATTTTGAATACACCATAGTCAATAAGAAGTTAGAATAAATAGTGGCCCATTGGGAAAAGTCACGATAATGGATGCTAAGAACCTGATCAAGAGCTTAAATAAACCAACAAGCGTGGAATCAAACATTTCCATAAGAAAATCCTAGTTGATTAACCTATTTTGCTGATTTGCAAGGGTTATCGTTATTGCTACCTCTCCCTCAACATGACAAAGGGTCTATAGAATGGCATCAACTTTTCAGCAGACCAGTGCAGATTTATCATGGAGCTGATGGAGGCAAATTTCTACAGACTCTTCCTAAGCCCTGGGAGGATCCCTTTTGCAACCATGTGGTCTTATGTTGTTATAAAGTTTACAAAATATTCTTATCCTTTAAACTTCCTTTTTGTTATTCTTCTGTTAATGAAATGTGCCCTTGGAGTGGCCATAGGGAAAACGAGTTGGGAACACATTTAGTTTGAGTTTACTGCAACATGTTTATGTAGCTTGCATTTAGTGAAGACAAAAGTATTTGAGTGCTATACACCAGTAGCAATGAGCATGCAGATCCAGCACACAGAAATCATCTCTGTCTAAAGGAATCAGGGTTTTTTGGACTTATGGATGGTACCAGGGTTGGGGCAGACATAAAGTAAGTCTGCTGAATAACTTTTTAATCAAGAACATATAGTGCTAAAAAATACAGGAACATATACAGAGACTCGGGAGCCAGCTTGAAGAGGCTCCCAATGGCCATGTATGAGATAATTTGATGACCAAAAAATTAAATACAGTAATGAATTATAAATCATTGAATAAATATAAATTTATGAATCTACATGATAATAAATGAATAAACTAGTAAGTAACTGGAGGAATAGAAACATGCACAATAATAAGGCAAGTGGATTAAAATATTAGCTGTAGGTAAATCTGGATAAGGGTCTATACAGTTATTCTTTTACTGTGTTTATTTCAAAACAACTCTGTAAGTTGGAGGCTATTTTCAAATTAAAAGTTTTTTTTTTTTCTAAATAGGTTATTGCTAATTTCTCCTGTGCAGGAATGATTTTCAGGAATACTCCTATGGCCACTGTGTCCACTCATCCAGCGATGTGACCTCATAGTGTGATAAAAATGGGTCCTGTATGACTCAGCACACAAAATACAGGCTAGTAGAAAGAAAAAAACATGGTTTAAAATGCATTAATTCAGAAGATAATGTGTAGGAACTTTTTCTATCAGCTGTAACAACTGACATTTAAGTTCTTATTAGTTCCTAATCCATAAGAAGATCTCTCCTTATAGAAATATAATTGGTATTGCGGGTATGCAAGTATAAACATAATCTTTATTTCAAAGTTTGGTTAGAAACTATGCAAAATAGAATGTACTGTAATATCTGTGTTTGATGGGGTCAAATGTGAAGTAATGCTATAGCAGTGAGTACATCTGTGAGTGAAAATTTATATCTTATATATCCTAACATATGGGATCATGTCTGCACACATCTCCTTTTACCTTGCCCTGACAAGTCTGGAGCTTTCAGATAAAACAGCATGCAAAATTGCTTTTGACACAGAGAAATGGTCTGAAGAAAACAAGTGTTCCTACATTTTGTATCAATGATCCAATTCATATAATATAGTCATTACTTGATCATACATTTAGGTAACCTAATACACCATGTCAGACAATTTCAAAAGCATTTGAGTTGCTCCTGTCTATAGCATATCGAATAGTGAGTTATAAAATGGAAAGAAATTCTCTTTTTTTTCTTCTCCTCGCTTTTTTTTTTTTGAGACGGAGTCTTGCTCTGTCCACCCCGCCCGCGTCTGGAGTGCAGTGGCCAGTCCAGATCTCAGCTCACTGTCAAGCTCCAGCCTCGCCGCGCCTGGTTCAGCGCCATTCTCTCTGCTCAGCCTCGCGGAGTAGCTGGGACTACAGGCTATCATGCGCCGCGCACGGGTCGCCCGGCTAGTTTTCTTGTATTTTTAGTAAGAGAGACGGGCGTTTCGACCAGTTAGCCAGGGATGGCTCTGATCTCCTGTATCTCGTGGTCCGCGCCGTCTCCGCCTCCCAAAGTGCTGGGATTACAGGCTTGAGCCACCGCGCCCGGCCAAGAAATTCTTTTAAACTCAAGAATGAAAAAGCTTTGATCAATCGCGCTAAAACAAATATTGAATTATCCTTATATTTGGATTTTTTTCCCCCACATTTGTGCTGTTGGTCAGCTTTAAAAAATTGGCCAGGCATGGTAATCCCAGCACTTTAGGAGGCTGGAGTTGGAGGATCACCTGAGTCCAGGAGTTTGAGACCAGCCTGGGCAATGTAGTAAAGCCTCTCATCTATGAAAAATAAAACTAGCTGGGTATGGTGGTGCACATCTGTAGTCCCAGCTATTTGGGAGGCGGAGGTGGGAGGATTGCTTGAGCTTGGGAGTTTGAGGCTATAGTGAGCTGAGATCTCACTACTGGACCCTAGGTGACAGAGAGAGACTGTATCTCAAAATAAATAAATAAATATTTGGTAACTAGTAATTATTTCCTGATTCTAATAAATATTGTTTTCCTCTATCGGCAGACATATAATGTCTCATTGTGACTCTTTTTGTGACACTGACAGTTGTTAATGATCAATGCTAGGGTACTTTAATTTGTTAGAGGGTGCAAGATTAGAGGATTTTAATTCACCTACACCTTAATATAATAGTACAAATCCTTCCATAAAGAAAAATTTCCCTCTAGCTATGGTTACACAGTAGTATACTATTCAAAGGAAAAGTATGAGGGGTAATGAAGCTCATTTCATAATGATAAAGGGTTCAATTAATCAAGAGGACCTAACAATGCTACTAATGTATGCACCTAACAACAGTTTCAAAATAATAAAAAAAAAAACTAAAAAAACTGATATAATTGCAAGTAGAAATAGACAAACTCACAATTAGCTGGAAATTTTAATAACCCTCTCAATAACTGATCAAACAAGTAGACAGAGAATCAGCGACTGTGCAACAGACTTGAACAATACTAATAACCAGATTCAACCAACTGACATTTATGTAACAGTGTACTTAGTAAGGAGAGAATGCACATTCTTTGTAAGTGTACACAGAAAATTTACCAAGATATACCATATTCTGTGCCATAAAGCAAGTCTCAACAAATTTTAAAGGATTTAATTGTACAGTGTATGTTATGTAACCACAATGGGCTTAAATTAGATATTAATCAGTGACGGACATCTGAAAAAGTCCCTCATATTTGGAAACTAAATGATACACTTCTGAATAGGCTATGAGTCAAAGGAAATTTCAAAAAGTAAATTAGAAAGTATTTTGAACTAACTTAAATAAATACGTACTCAAAATTAATAGGACACCACATAAGCAATCTTTAAAGGGAATTTTATAGCACTAAACCTACATTCAAAAATTCTTAAATCAATGACTTCCACTTTAACCCTTAGACACTAAAATTAAGTACAGTACTTTTTACCCAAATTGAGCAGAAAAGATAAAATAATAAAGAGAGCAGAAATTAACAAAATAAAAAGCACTTACAACTGTAATGAAAGTTAATGAAAGAAAAGCTATTTATTTTAGATGATTAATAAAATTTATAAACATCTAGCCTGACTGATCAGAGAGAAAAAAAGATGAACAAAATTACCAGTATTAGCAATGAGAGAGATGCTATCACTACAGATTTTATAAAGAATAAAAGAATGAAAAGAGAATGTATAACTCTACAATAACTTAGTTAACATAGTTGAAACTGAAAAATTCCTTGAGGATAGAATTATCCTGATACCAGATCTTGACAAAAACAATACAAGGAAAAATATATCTATTATATACACATTTACATTTATTTATTTTAAGGTAAAACACCTCGTGAGTTCATATTCATACTTCCAAAATAAAATTCAGAGCTATAGGTTGGGCGTGGTGGCTCACGCCTGTAATCCCAGCACTTTGGGAGGTCATCTGAGTCAGTAGTTCAAGACCAGCCTGGCCAACATGGTGAAACCTCACCTCTACAAAAGTACAAAAATCAGCCGGGCACGGTGGCGGGCACCTGTAATCCCAGCTACTTGGGAGGCTGAGGCGGGAGAATTGCTTGAATTCTGGAGGCAGAGGTTGCAGTGAGCTGAGATGGCATCACTGCACGCCAGCCTGGGTGACAGAGTGAGACTCCGTCTCAAAAAAAATAAAAAGTAAAAATAAAAAAGTACATAAAATAAATAAATAAAATTCAGAACTATAGGATTTTTAATGATTCCCTTATAACATCTTTATCTTCTTTCTTTCTTTCTTTCTTTTTTTTTTTTTTTTTAGATGGAGTCTTGCTCTGTCACCCAGGCTGGAGTGCAGTGGCCGGATCTCAGCTCACTGCAAGCTCCTCCTCTCGGGTTCATGCCATTCTCCTGCCTCAGCCTCCCGAGTAGCTGGGACTACAGGCGCCCGCCACCTCACCTGGCTAGTTTTTTGTATTTTTTAGTAGAGACGGGGTTTCACCGTGTTAGCCAGGATGGTCTTGATCTCCTGACCTCATGATCCGCCCGTCTCGGCCTCCCAAAGTGCTGGGATTACAGGCTTGAGCCACTGCGCCCGGCCTATCTTCTTTCTTTAACAAGTCAAATATCTTGGTTCTCAAGAACAATAAAGATATGTAATTAGAATGACACATCATTATGCCTTTGTTTTGTTCCATATTATACATTTTATTGTCTCAGAAAGCCATACCAACACTATCCCTGATATTATGATAATTGAAAATATTTAAATATTTTAGTGTGTTATTTATCTCTCCCAGATAATGCAGTAAATTTGTTCTCTCCTTGGAAAAATTAAAACGCCCACATTTTTCTGACCTGAAATAAAATGTAAGGTTTAAGCTGGCACGCATGTGATATAAGACAGATACTAGACTTTATAATTAGACACACTGTGATTGAATTTCTGCACTACCATTTCTAAGTCTTTGCATTTGAGCAAGGTCATTTATCTTTTTCTTTTTTGAGACACAGTCTCCCTCTATCCCTCACGCTGGAGTGCCGTGGCTCGATCTCAGCTCCCTGCAAGCTCTTCCTCCTGGGTTCATGCCATTCTCCTGCCCCAGCCTCCTGAGTAGGTGCCTGCCACCATGCCTGGCTAATTTTTTGTATTTTTAGTAGAGACAGGGTTTCACCGTATTAACCAGGATAGTCTCGATCTCCTGACCTTGTGATCCGCCCACCTCAGCCTCCCAAAGTGCTGGGATTACAGGCATGAGCCACCGCATCCCGCTGGTCATTTATCTCTTGAAACTGTTTTCTTCATCCGTGGAATGGAGATCATCTCTACATTTCATAACTGTTAAGTATTAACATTCATGTGTTACACTTAAAGTGCCTAGCACATGGTAAGTGCTCAATAAAGAAAAGTTATTGTATCTGAAAGAAATATAAAGATAGACATGATGGCCGGAAATCACCTTGGATATATTACTGAGAAGTATCTTTCACATTTCTACTCTGCAATGTGGCTATAGTTGTACACAGGAATGACTCAGGTGAACATTTATTATTCTTAGTATGTGTTTACACACATGACTATGTCAGAAATCCTGAGTCCTTTCACATACATTTACTCTCTAAATGCTGTCAATGAATCAGTAAGGTATTAATGTCTTCTTTTACATTTTTTTTTTTTTTTTTTNTACAGGCTTGAGCCACCGCGCCCGGCCTTCTTTTACATTTGAAGAAATTAACTCAGAGAGTTGAAGTGGCTTTGAGGTCACAGTAATATATTTTTGCCCGGAGACAAGAAAGAGCACTGAGGTATAATGCCAAAGTGACCAACATCATGACTTTGGAATTATAACTCAGTGCTCTGTATTGTCTCTGGCACAAGAAACTCTATATTACTATGAAGTATGTATACAACCGAGGCATTACACAGACAGAGCAGTGCAAATGGTAGGAGCCTGTCTCATTTCCCTTTAGAAGTTCTAGTACTACTGTTCTCTTCCTCTTTATTTTTTCCACAGCACACATTCTGAGGCCAAGACAATGTGTTTATTGAGGGACGTTATTGGGGACACATTCAGGAACATTTCAGTAGAGAGGTTTGGCCAAGAGGTGCTGGTATATTTTCCATGTGATACATTTTTCAGCTGAAGACGTGATTGGAGGATTATCTCCCAGCAGTTACTGCTTGTTAAGCTGTTTTATTTTCTTCATTTGAAAGGCTTGTGGAATTAAGCTGTGATCCACTTGCAGTGGAATACAGAGTAGAGACAAACAAACCACTAGAAATGGGATACAGACTAGAGGAAAACACACTTTATTGTCTTAGTCAAGGATGCCATTGGCTGGAAGAAGACTTAAATGAGTTGCTATCTGCCAGACCACAGCATGTGGCAGATAAACAGAAAACAATGAGGTCATGCAGAAGTAGCTCATTACGCTGAACACAAAAATAGAAGCCTGACAACCCAGCTTGGTGTGATGTTAAAAAGCACTGGACTGGCAGTCAGGACATGTGGGTTCCAGTCCTAGTGTTAGTGGCAACTTGATGTATGGTTTTAGTCAATTCCTCCTGTTTTTGGCCTCAGTTTCTCTGCTTATGAACAAATAATGAAGGAATAAGATTAGATAACACCTATGGCCTTTCCTGGTGTGGCAATCAATAAATATATATTTATTTAGCATCCACTATGTGCCAGAAATTTTATTATGTCCTGGGAAAACATTAGTAAACAAAACAGACTTGATGCCTGCCTTCATTTCAACATGAAGAAAGAGCCAACAAATGGATTGATGTGGCCTTCAGAGGCCTCAAATATCACCTAGGGAGTAAGAACACTCCAGGAGTTCTTTTGCTATGCTTGAAAGGGGATATATATTTGCATTAAAATTGCAACTTTACTGCCATTCTCTAGCTTATACTCTCATTACTTCTTGCTGCAATGGTAACAGTCACCTCTTCACCAGTCTCCTTGTTCCCACTGTCGGTCTTCATATAACCATGCAAATTGCTATCAGAAATTGTTTTCAGTGTTTTCAGAAACTGTCAATATCATTCTCCTTTTCAAAAGTCTTATTTTCCCTGGAACACAAAAATAAGTACAAATTTCTTAAGACGAAATTCAAAGGCTCTTGTAGTCAGCCTGAAATCCCCTCTCTTATTTTCATCCATTACATGTATACATGTACTAGTCTATGCTTTGTTGTTGTTGTTTTTCTTTTTTTGAGACAGAGTCTTGCTCTGTTGCCCAGGCTGGAGTGCCATGGCATGATCTTGGCTCACTGCAGCCTCTCTTGAGTTCAGGTGATTCTTGTCCCTCAGCCTCCTGAGTACCTAAGACTACAGGTGTGCACCACCACGCCAGGCTAATTTTTGTATCTTTAGTAGAGACAAAGTTTTGCCATGTTGGCCAGCCTGGTCTCGAACTCTTGGCCTGAAGTGATGTCCCCTCCTCAGCTTCCCAAAGTGCTGGGATTACAGGCATGAGCCACTGCACTAGGCCTAGTCTGTGTTTTAAAGGAGAGAAGCTACTTAACAGCTATAATCCCTACCACTACAATCTGAGTTGTCAGTTTCTGTCACTACACCAAGAGCTCTTGGAGAGCAGAGATGGCTCCTTATATATCTCTGAGTCCTGGTAGTGAACCTGCCCTTGGTGGCACAGTAGGCACTGTGTTTGTGGAATTGATTGGTTGCTCTTTTAGCAGGCTCTCTCCTACCTGTTTTGTCTCTCACAATGCAAGCTCTCAATAAATAACTGCTGATTGTTGTCTAAACTAGTACGATCTTTGAACTGCTAGCATTGGCTTGATCTAGGAACTTGTTAGAAATGCAAATTATTGAGACTTGATCCAAGTTTTTTTTTTTTTTTTTTTTTTTGGCAGGGTCTTGCTCTGTCACTCAGGTTGGAGTGCTGGAGTACAGTGGTGTCATCATACCTCACTGTAACCTCAACCTCCTGGGCTCAAGAGATCCTCCTGCCTCAGCCTCCCAAGTAGCAAGGACTACCAGGTGCACACCACCACACTCAACTAATTATTTTATTATTCTATTTTGGAGATGGAGTTTCACTTTTGTTGTCCAGGCTGGAATGCAATGGCCTGGTCTTGGCTTACTGCAGCCTCCACCTCCCAGGCTCAAGCGATTCTCCGGTCTCAGCCTCCTGAGTAGCTGGGATTACAGGTGTGTACCATCACGCCCAGCTGATTTTTGTATTTTTAATCGAGACGGGGTTTCTCCATGTTGGTCAGGCTGGTCTCAAACTCCTGACCTCAGGTGACCCACCCACCTCAGCCTCCCAAAGTGCTGGGATTACAGGCGTGAACCACCATGCCCAGCCTAATTATGTTATTTTTTTGTAGAGATGGAGGTCTAGCTATGTGGCCCAGGATGCCAAGTCTCTTCGAGAGTGGGAATAAGGAAATCTCCAAAAGTCTCCAGAATTGTTATGCATGCTAAAGTTTGAGAAGCACATTTCTAAACCATTACCAGGAACTAACTTATAGATTCTGGGAAGATGCTGACTCATGTTTCATTTAATAAAAATGTGGTTATTTAGCCAGTGCCAAAACACCAAGGCTGGGAATTCCATTAGTTGGTAGAATCTTAAGACATAGCCAAGATAAAGCCTGAGTATTGGCAAAGGTGGGACAAAAGCCAAGAATTTTTTAAAGTCGCTTTGCTTATGATGGCTCCAGCTGTAGGGTTCTGCTCCACTCCCAATGAAAACAGCAAAATCAATACTTGCTAAGTTCACACAACATAATGAAACTCCCCTGTAGTGTAGTATTGATGTGTGTTAGGCAAGGGCTAGGGAGGTGTTGATATGCTAAGCCTCACAGAAAATACAATTTTATTTTATAGGAACCTTTATAATATCAATCTTTTATTCACTAATTAGATCATTTATTATTTTCACTAATATTTATTGAGAGCCAATGATGTGTAATCTGTGTGCAAACTATTGTGGAGTTACAAAAATAAGTAAAAGGCACAGTCTTCACAGTTAAATCGCTGACAGTATAATGGAGGTAACACACAATGAGTATGCAATTTTAAAACCATGCCATTTGTGTTAACTAGGAGTAAATATCAGCTGTCAAACCACCCGGCACATGAACACTAACCCAGTTTAGAAGGCTCAGAGAGGCTTCCTGGAAAAATTAGTAGGTTAGTTGAGGCCAGTAGCATCAGTAGGAATTATTTAGGCGATGGGTGCAAGGAGAAGGAATGAAGTGGGGAAGGGGGCGAAAGGATGTTGCAAGTAAAAGATATTACATTAATATAAGCCAGAAAACAGGGTGGGAACCACAACAAGGTGCCTTCATGGGACTGTAGGTTGTTCATACTGGACAAAACATAGAGTACAAAATGGAGTGAGGAGAAATGAGGGTGGTGAGATACAGGACCAAATTGTGAAAGTCTCCCAAACCACAAGAAAGTCTTCTAAACCGTATTTGTCCTGGAGAAGGAGTGAAGGAGATTAGAGTGGGTGGGCGGCAATCAGCCAGAAAGAACTGAAAGGTTTAAAGTGGTGAAATAGCTACAGTCTATTTCTGCTGTAGAAGTAGTGCGACTACAATGTGTGTAACATTGGAATGGGAGAAGACTGGAGGCAGGGAGGCCACATAGAAGAATGGTGACTTGAATTAAGTTGCAATGGAGAAGGAAGAGAGGTGGACTCAAGAGGGTAAGTACTAAGAAGCAACAGCTTGACAGTATACTGGATGTGGAATATAAGGTGGTGCCTAGGTTCAGCCTTGGGGAAAACAGTGGGTATGGGTTCACTGACACAGGAAATTCAAGAGTTGTAGTGCAGTGGGGATCCAGGGTTGAAGGGGACAGAAGTTTTGAGACAGTGATGACTAAGTGACCTGCTTTAATCCCAAAGTGAGAGCATATTTGAAAGCTGTAAGACTGTTGCTCTTCAAAAGCACACTGTGGGCCTGGTGCGTTGGCTTATGCCTGTAATCCTAGCACTTTGGGAGGCCGAGGCAGGCAGAGCACTTGAGGTCAGGAGTTCGAAACCAGCCTGGCCAACATGGTGAAACCCTGTCTCTACTGAAAATACAAAAAAATTAGCTGGACATGGTGGCAGGTGCCTGTAATCCCAGCTACTCGGGAGGCTGAGGCAAGAGAATCGCTTGAACCTGGAAGGCGGAGGTTGCAGTGAGCCAAGATTGTGCCAGTGTACTACAGCCTGGGCAACAGAGCGAGACTCTGTCCCAAAAGACAACAACAACAACAATAACAAAACAAAAACACATACACACACTGTGAAACTACCAGTTCTCCTCTGAATTTCCATGCTATTTCTGAATGAATATGCTTCATTGCACAGAGCAAGGGCGTGCTGGGCACTCTGGATCAAAGGTGAGGCTTAGCAATAAAATCGCTTTTTGTCACACTATCCAGTTCAGTGAGCCAAGGAAAAGATTGAAGACCAAAGACACTGCTCTTGTGTTGCTCTATAACCTGCATTTTAATTTCTTAGTTTGTGAAGTGGGAGAAATGTTAACTTATTTTTCACAGCTGACCTAAAACTTTTAATTAAATATAAAACATCCTAAAAATTGAATTTGATTATAAACGCCTAACAGCAAACTTGCACAATTTAATTTTTTAAAAAAATCCTAATCTGCAAAACTTAATCATTCTGGAACTGTTTTGAAGCCACAAGCCCTGAATTTTACTTACTTTTGTTTGTTTATATATTTTGATATAGGGTCTTGCCCTGTCACCCAGGCTGGAGTGCAGTGGTGCAGTCACAGCTCACTACAGCCCTGAGTTCCTAGGCTCAAGCATTCCTCCTACCTCAGCTTCCTGAGTAGCTGGGTCTATAGGCACATGACACACCATCTAGGTAACTAAAAAAAAAAAAAAAAATTGTAGAGGTGGAGTCTCACTGTATTGCCCAGGTTGGTCTCAAACTCCTGGGTTCAACAATCCTCCTATCTCAGCTTCTCAGAGTGCTGGGATTACAGGCGCGAGCCACGGTGCCCAGCCCCTGAATTTTTGTAAACTGTGTGTTTGCCATCCCATCTCAAGCTCAGGGAGAATATAATACTCCTTCTACATATTTAAAAACAGGTAATATGTTAACCTAAGAAAACCTTGCTTTGGGATTAGAATGCAGAACACTTTTCATACATTGCTGCTGCATATCTAAGCTTTTGGCCGCTGGTTCTATATACTCTTCTGTTTAATGATCTATTTTCCTACTTTGATTTGAAGACGATGTTTTGAAGGAAAAAAAATCCCATGATTTTTTTCAGAGAATTGAGACTTGAATCCTGGCTTTGTTATTGCCTAGCTGGGTGACTATTGGGTGGGTTTCTTTGTTGTTTATACCTCAACTATTTCATCTGGGCCTATAAAAGTATTCCCTTCAGACACTCTTGATTCATAATCACTTTCTCAAGATCATCACTGGCATTCAACTTGGTCCTGTGCTACATTTGTGCAATCTCCTCAAGCTCACATTTTTGTCCTGGTAACATCTCTGTTTTTCTTGACTGCTTTTCCTCTATGCCCTCATGCACACACAAGTTGTTTGGTTGGATAATTGAAACTAAAAATTATAAATTCTGGAAAATCCTAAGATACTTCTAAATGGAACCTATTTTTTTTCCTCTTTCTGTACCCTACAAATATTACTGCATCTGCTAAATAGCTTTCTGGAGCCCAACTTCAAATTAAGCATCTTGGAAATAGCAGAAATATTTAAATTGCCTCTGAATTAGTTGTGAAAATACTAAGATATAAGATATAGCTATTTATAAAGTCTTCATTGATACTGCCAGTTCCTATAGAGTTCCCCGAATATATTGGCTCTTGCTCTAGTATAAAGAAATGAATAGTAATAATTTACAATGAGATGAATTGACTATTACATTTATTAAATTCAGCAGGAATTTCTCCCTCTGGATTTAAGACCCACTACCACACAGCTCAAACTCTGTCATTAGTTCCATCTTCTATTAAACCCCAAGGCCCTGTCAGATAATATGGATTATGTGCTTCATTTGAATATGCCTTTGCATTCACATTTCATGTCTATTCTCATGTTGATCCTTTGACTTGGCAGAATAATAGCCTGATTATTAACAAGAGTCTACATTTGCACAGGCATCTCCATGGCCTTTACAATAGCTGATTCCCATTTTGCAAAAGAAAAAAGTAAAAACTCAGGACAGAAATGCCACATTGCTAGAAAGTTACAGATCTGAGATTAGAAACTAGGTTTCACAGCTTCACCATGGTCATATTGCCTCTCCTGGTATGACTGAAACACAAGGAAAGGTACTTTTAATAAATGCAGCCACATATTATATTGTTTAATAAATTATATATGAACAAATATACACATATGCTGACCCAATATATCAACAGTGCTGAGGCTGAGATTTATTGGTCTACACTGAGGGTACAGCAAACTTTTGAACTGGCATTCTAAGCACTGGTCTTTGAAATTACTAGCAGTACTATGTAATTTGCTGATGGAAGAAAGGACTGACTTCTCCACAAAGTGCTTTAATTACTTCAAATTTTAGTAGAATTGTGACAAATTTGCTCATGAGATTTGAGGTTGAATTTTTTAGAATGAATTATATAGATTCTCAACGTTAGTCTAGAACAGCAGTCTCAAAGAGATCCAGGCACCCTTAGAGGATCCTGAAACACTTTTAGGGAGTATTAAAACTAAAACATTTTGTAATAATATTAGAATGCTGTTTCACTTTTATTTTCTTATGAGATTAGAACAAAGTTTTCCAGAGTCGACATGATTTGCAATATTGCAACAAATTAAATTCAGAAGCCTGTATGAGCATCCAGCTGCTTTCTATTAAGCCAGACATAAAAGAGATTTGCAAAAATGTATAACAACATCACTCTTCTCACAATTTTTTATTTTATAAAAATATAATTATATTACTAAAAAAACACAAAAACCTAGCCAGGCGAGGTGGCGGGTGCCTGTAGTCCCAGCTACTCGGGAGGCTGAGGCAGGAGAATGGCGTAAACCCGGGAGGTGGAGCTTGCAGTGAGCTGAGATCCGGCCATTGCACTTCAGCCTGGGCGACAGAGTGAGATTCCGTCTCAAAAAAAA
>NW_016805666.1:3835181-3866186 GCF_001698545.2 Rhinopithecus bieti
TATATATATATATATATATATACACACATACACATATAAAATTATTTTTTGGCCAGGCACAGTGGCTCATGCCTGTAATCGCAGTATTCTGGGAGGCCAAGGCAGGTGGATCACATGAGGTCAGGAGTTAAAAATCAGCTTGACAAACATGGTGAAACCCTGTCTCTACTAAAAATACAAAAAATTAGCCGGTCGCAGTGTGCACCTGTAATTCTAGTCATTCAGGAGGCTGAGGCAGGAGAATCGCTTGAATCCAGGAGGCAGAGGTTGCAGTAAGCTGAGATTGCACCACTGCACTCCAGTCTGGGCAACAGAATGAGACTTGACCTCAAAAAAAAAGTTATTGTTTATAAATATGTGATTTATGTTAACATATAATGGGTTTATTCAATAAATAAATAAATACATACTTTGGAAAGTTCCCAGTTTTCATTTCTAATATAGGAAATAGCAATAGATGTAACCCACAATAACAGAAGCACTTTGGAATCCTGAATATTTTCAAGAGTTTAAGGAGGTCAAGAGACCAAAATGTTTGAGAAGAGCTATCATAGTGCAGTGCTTCTTAAACTTTAGTATGTGTATTAAATTTCTGCATATGTATAATATGTTAAATCACATGCTGATTCTCTAGGTGTGATGGTTCATTTTATGTCAACTTGACTAGCACACTGGGGTGCCCAGATATTTGATCAAACATTATTTTGGGTGTGTCCATGAGGGTGCTTTTACCATTTGAATAATTGAACTGAATAAAGCACGTTGCCCTCTAACATGAATGGGGCACAATCAATCAGTTGAAGACCTCAATAGAACAAAAAGGCTGAACCTTTCACGAGTGGAAGTGAATTTCCTCCTGCCTGACTGTCTTGAGCTGGCATATCAACTGATGTATTCCTTTGAACTAAAACTGAATGAAGCATCTTGGGTCTTGAGCCTGTAGGCCTTCACACTGAAACTATACCATTGGCTCTCTTGGGTCTCCAGCCTGCTGACAGCATGTTTTGGGACTTGTCAGACTACATAATTTTGTGAGCCAACTCTTTGGAGAACCCTGATTAATCCAGGACTTCTGGGGTGGTACCTGAGATTCTGCATTCTATCTACCTTCCACATGATCTTGGTCCATGGACCACAATTCTAGGAGCAGAGGTCAGAGCATCAACATAACCTGGGAGTTTATTACAAATATAGAACCTCAGACCCTGAGTTCAGACCCACTGAATCAGAATCTTCATTTTAACAAGATTCTTAGCTGGCCCATTTGCACACAAAAATTTAAGAAGCACTGTTCTAGAGTGGTGGTAATCAGTCCTGAGTATGGAGTAGAATCGCCTGAATAGCATTAAAAAACAAACAAATACTGTCTAGACTCCACTCCAATTAAATCAGAATCTCAGAGAATAGAGCCTGGATGGATTTTAAAAGCTGCACAGATGACATTAATGTGCAGTCATGAATGAAAACTATTGGTCAAAAATGAAGACTGAAGGCCAACAATGACCGTCTTTGAGGCTCTTAATGAAAGAAAATTAATTATCTAGATGCTAGGATGTAAGTCAAAGATCTCACATAAATATAGTATTTCTGAAAATTGAATCAATAGTTAACCAGGCAGCCAAACCCTTGACTGAAACACCAAAGGAAATATAGCACTGCTGTGTATAAGAAAAAGACTGTACAATTTATTTTTATATTTATTTATTTATTTATTTATTTATTTTTTGAGACAGCATTTCGCTCGTTGCCCAGGCTAGAGTGCAATGGCGCAATATCGGCTCACTGCAACCTCCACCTCTTGGGTCCAAGCAATTCTCCTGCCTCAGCCTCCTGAATAGCTGGAATCATAGGCACATGCCACCACACCCAGCTAATTTTTTTGTATTTTTAGTAGAGACGGGATTTCTCCATGTGGGTCAGGCTGGTCTCGAACTCCCGACCTCAGCTGATCCACCTGCCTTGGCCTCACAAAGTGCTGGGATTACAGGCGTGAGTCGCCGCGCTTGGCCGTACAATTTAGGTGTCTGATATCGTCTTCCTGGCATGAGGCCTTAGCTTTGAGTGTTAACTGAAAATTCTAAGTCTAGGGTTCTTAAGTTGTTATGTGCTGCACTATACAAGTAAACCTACAGAGATGGAAGTGTTGTTAGAGATTATCCGGTCCAAGCACTTCATTTATAGGTAGAGAAACTGGTGCTCAGAGAGGGCGATTCACTCACAATAGCAGGCAGCATAACGTAGGAGCAGCAACAGACCTGAGTTAACTCACAGCCCTTGTATTTCCCCTGGAGTCATTTCTTTGTTCCCACAACAAGTCACACACTTCCATCAGTGCTGCCTGCAGCCTTTAAAGTACAGTGATCACAATGCCTCCTTGAAATTCTGCTCACTGTTCATTGACTATTATATATACTATGCATTTATTTATTTATAATTGTTTTCCTAGTCATTCATTCAACAGCTGTTTATTGAGCCTCCACCACACGGCACCAGGAAACTAGTACACATGATTGAAAGTACTTATTTCATCACATTACCATTATTTGTAGAATTGTTTAATAGATTTCAGGTCTTCTGATTTCCACTTCAGTGTTCATTTAACTGCATGTCCTGCTGTCCTCCTTGGCACATGAAGATGGCTGAAAAAACTGAACTGTTCACCCAACTGGGCAAGTGGGACTAGGACCTAGATTTCTGGACCCATTACATTGTCCTCTCTACAAACGAACTATGACTTTAAGAGCAAACATTGATGCTGGAAATAATTAGTAACTGAAAGCTCCTCCCAGCTTTTCCTCTTTTCTCTGAAAATAGCAGTATTTAAAAAGAGAGGGAATATGAGAGAAAAAGGAAAGAAAAGAAAAGACACACTGTTGGATGTACTGTATGTTGGAAAGCTTTGGAAAAATTTATAATGTGCTCTGTACTCAGAGACAAAATTTTCCAAGAGGACATTTATACAATTTCTTCCAAGAGTCTGCGTCCTGTTATACTCTGGAAGAAGTGACCTCATGGTGTTTGTATTTGTCTCTCTCACAAAACCTCTTTTATAGTATTAATGCATGTGCAGATCTTAGGATATGTAATCCATGAGGCCCTGACTTGGGCAGGTCATTCTGAGAACATGCTGCTGCTTTCATAATGGCATCATCGTGTTTTATAGTGGCAGAGGGGATGGGCGGAGGAGAGCCGGCTAGGAGAAAGTGCTATGCCAAGTCATTTGGAAAATATAAGCTACAAGCAATTGAGGGAACCTAATAAAACTTGAAGGATATTAAAACGCGATACATGTTACTAGTCTCAGAAGAATTAACAGTAATCACTATAACCCCTTACAGCATATTAGAATTACAGTAGCTCCCTCTTACCTGGGGTTTTGCTTTCCATGCTTTCAGTTACCCACAGTCCAGAAATAATAAATAAAAAATTCTAGAAATAAACAATGCATAAGTTTAAAATTGCAAGCTGTTCTGAGTAGCATGACAAAAATCTCACACCATCCCACCCAGGGCGTGAGTCATCCTTTTGTCAAGGGTATCCATGCTGTGTACGCTACGCACTCACTAGTCACTTCACCCTTTTGGTTATCAGATTGCTATAGCGTCAAGTGCTTGTATTCAAATGACCCCGATTTCACTTAATAATGGTTCCAAAGCACAAGAATAGTGATGCTGGCATATTGCTATAATTGTTCCATTTTATTACTGTTGTGTTTACCTAGTTTATAAAGTAAATTTTATCGTAGGTTTGTATGTACAGGAAAAAAAATATATATAAAGGGCTTGGTGCTGAGGTTTCAGGCACCGACTGGGGGTCTTGGAACATATCCACTGTGGATAAGGGGGGCTACTATCTAAGGTGATTGTGTGCATACTACCTCATTTGGACATCAAGTTTCCAGTTTATAGAGTGGTTGTCCCTAGAGGATGTTGATTGTTTCTTCCAACATCCATGTGAGCTATTCAGGACCAGCATTATCCCAAATTTATAAGTGAGAAAATGGAGGCTCTGAAAGAAATACAAAGAGTAATTAAATTTTACATAGTATAGGGCATTAAAAGCTCTTATATATATGAATTCCTTTGATTTCTACTGAAAATCCCTGTAGTAAACAAAATGATTATAAATCCAATTTTACATATAAGCAAGTCAGTAGACAGAGATTAAATGACAATGCAGATTTCACAGCAAATAAGTGGCAGAGAATGAAGTTAGATCCAGATTATCTGCCTCCTCAAACAGTGCTCTTTTCATTACATAAAACCGCCTGTTTAGAGAGTGCAGGCTTTGGAGTCAGCCAGATTTTGATATAAAACTTGGTTCTTACACAGGTGGACTGTAGGTGAAGCCTGAGAAACCACTTAGCCTCACTACTACACCTTTCTAATTGGTAAAATAGGAAAAGTAATTCCTACCTCAAGGAGTGAGCTAATGTTTGTATAATACAATGTTTAGCATAGTGCTTGACACACTTGAAAGGGCACAATGACTGTTATTGTAATACATTTTATCTCTGTTCCCCGTTAGTACACAAGCCCATTAGAAAATGGCATTTGTTTTTTCTAGTTGAAGCTGTAGACTTCTATTGGAACACTGCAGAAAGATCTGCATTAATCTCTGGAATAGACGCAAATATTTGAAGTGCCATCACCTTCATCTTCCTTCTTTCATGTCTCCTAGAACCCATGCAATGCACGCCCTCTCCTTTCCAGCCTCCATAGCCAGCTGTAGCAGTCAGTGAATGGAATGAAGTGAAAAGTACACTCAAAGGGAAAACAAACCGGGGCTCTGTCAAAACATATGGTTGAAATTCCAGAGCCCAGGACCCCACACGAAGAGGCTCCTCCCTGTCCTGCATCTGGGGCATCTCAGTTAGCCTCAGCTGTCTCTACTGTACCTCTACTCTAAGAAGTCAACCACTCAATTCTTAAAGCAGTTTTAAGACCAAAACCAGCACTTGTAGATAAGGAATAATTAAAGTTTGCAACTATCAGCCTAAGTCACTTAGTTGTTAAACACATTGCTAATTCTCCTAGGAGACAGAAATGACTAGATAGATATTACTATTAGAGATAATACTTCTCGAGCCTTTCCCCACTCTTCCATGTTGAGGCAGGGTGGTGTTTGTTACCTGGCTTCTGCTGGGCTTTGCAGCCTCAGGCTCTAACATTACCTCATATACAACTTATAGCCCACTTATCCTAAAATATTTTGAGTCCTTCAAATGCACCTTGCTGTCATATTTTAGTACTTTTGCACAGTTGTTCTTTTTTTTTTTTTCTTTTTAGACAAAGTCTCGCTCTTGTCACCCAGGCTGGAGGGCAGTGGCGTGATCTTGGCTCTCTGCAACCTCCACCTCCTGAGCTCAAGCAATCCTTCTGCCTCAGCCTCCCTAGTAGCTGGGATTACAGGTGCCTGCCACCACGCCCAGCTAATTTTTTATATTTTTAGTTGAGACAGGGTTTCGCCATTCTGGCCAGGCTGGTCTCAAACTCCTGACCTCAAGTGATCCTCCCACCTTGGCCTCCCAAAGTGCTGGGATGACAGGTGTGAGCCACTGTGCCCGGCCCACTTTGTTCTTTTTACCAAGAATTCTCCTTTATTACTTGAACTATGTTTGCAAGGTGAGATCCTGTTCTTCTTAAAGATGTAGGCCAGGCAACTCTTCTTTTAAGAAATGACTCCTGCTTGCTCCTATTCCTGAGGAGTTGTCTGAAGTAACATTGGTACATTGGTAATTTTCTCCTTTGTCTCACTTCCTCTTCTATGGCCTTTAAATGCTGTATTTATATTTGAAATTCACACGTCTATTTCTTCCACAAGTCTCTGATCTCACTAAGGGTAATTTTTTCTTTTAGAGTATAAACCCCCAGTGCCAGGCACGTCATAAGGATTTAATGTTTCTTTAAGGCAGTAAAGAGTTTAGGAGTTTTGAATTTTAAATATTTTATATGCTGCTCACCTTTGGCTGCCTTGGACCTCCAGTACTACTGTAATTTTTTGTCATCATTCATAGGTAAATAAAATGTTAAATTTTAGTTAAATATTAGCATAAAGTAATACTTTTTTTTTTCCTGATTCAGGTTAGTGGAGTAGAATTCTTTCCTCATGTCTCTGAAAGTTTGGGATTTTAAAATCAAACTGATTGAGATTTAAGTATCAACATCCTTCTACACTGCATTAATATAAGTTTTCCGAAATTCTGTTTCAGATGGTTGTAATACCTGTGTGAGTTGGCATGAGAACAGACAATAGCTGTAATAATATCTAGCCGAAGGTCACTGCTAAATAAATATAAAATATTGTTAGTTTATTTAGACTTTATGGACAATGCAAGATGCACCCAATGTCCTGAATTTGAATCCCAGCATTGCTTCTTATTATGAGACCTAAGCCACTTTAAATCTCAGTTAACGCATCTGGAATATAAGGGTGATAATATTAATACTTACTCTTCAGCCTTTTTGTAACAAGTACACAGTCAGAAGTGGGCTAGCATGGCATGGAAAATAGGAAATACTCAATAAACAATTAATTGAATGAATGAGCGACTTACATCTCTAAATGAAATCAATTCTACTTCTTTGACTCTCACAAATTTCGGTTCCAGTTGAAACTAAAAATTATCCAAAGCGTGACACGTATTTTATCTACTCATGCAAAATCAATGAAAGATAAATAATATATTGATTATTTTAAAACAAAAAGTTAGCATCTGAAGACAATGTCAATTCTCAAGTTAATAAACTCCTTCTGCAATATTTTTACAAACATCTTTTTACCAGATGCCATACTTGTTCTGAAATAATCTGAAGAAGTTGGTTAAATAAGCAGAGCATATTGCAAATGAGAGATCAATGCAATTACAAGAAAAAAAATCTTTTAAATGAACAGATGTAATTACTTGTTTCTTAGTAAATTCTATTTTTATGTATCAAAAACGCAAGTTTCAACATATTAGCTGAGGATGCATAGTTTAAAAATAAACTTAAACATAAATAAATAAATAGTTTGGGGGAAAAAAACACCTAATGAAATGCTAAGTGCTTAATGAATGCGAGGACTAAATATTTATTAAACAGAGGTCCCAGTGATACATAACATAGTGGGACCAGCTAGATTTCACCATCTGATTGTTCAGGAGAGAGACCCAATTGCTCAAGCATACCCCAAATTTGCCCTTCAATTAAGTGCTGACTATTGCATTTCTTTCTCGCTTGCCTGTTAGTGCCCCCAGAGTCTGAAAGGCCAGGGTGGATGAAATGTGTTGCATATGTGTGGCACAAGTCTGGCCACCCCAGAGAGCTCTTCCCAAGTCTCTAGCTGATGTTTAACAGGAGAAGAAAACATTAACAGATGATGTGTCTTAGCTTTGCCTGCTGTCTTACTGTCTTCTCTAATGGGTCTCTGTTGGCCAATGATCATCTAACTTTAACTTTGGAAAGCTTCCTGATAGAGTCAAAGGAGGGAGAGCAGGAGAGACAAAAAGGGAGAGAAAGGGAAGGAGAGAGGGGGATTAGAAATAGGAAAGAGAGCGGAGATAAAGAAGGGGAGAAAGAAGGGGAAAGAGATCGACATAGAAAACTATCTGGTGTCATGCTGAGAATTAAGACAATTGGAATGTAGTTCAATTGCAGCCTCTAATTTGCTGTGAAAAATTGAGCAAGTTACTATTCTCTATGCCTTGGTTTTCTGATCTATAAAATGAATCCAGGGAATTAGGCAGCTTCAGATCCTATCTAGGGCTAACATAGTGGTACGCAATACTTAAAAGGCAGTCTTTAATTACAATCTATCCTGCATAGTTACGAACTTACCAAAACAATAAAACCTCTCATAATAAGTCTAGTCTAGGCATTTAGAAAGATGTTTTATTATACCATCAATAATATGGAGAAGGAAACTAATAACAAGCTTGCTATCTGCCATAGATTTTCGTACAGTTCTGCTTTTACATGATGACAGACCTAGAAAGTAGCCTATTTCCATTTAAGGAAAGGTAAAATTAAGTTCACAGGTAAATAACTTGACTAGGGTCAGAATATTAATTAGCAAAGTGAGGATTTGATTCTTTCAATTCATTTGTTCCTTCCCTCAATAAATGTTGCTGAACACCATGCCAGGTAGTTCTCTAGGAGAACAGATAGAGCAGGGAACAAAGTATTTCAAAGATCATATTTCTTTTTCTACTACACTGAAGATATATTCCTGCCAGAATTTCTTGAGAATGTCAAGAAATCACATAATTTAAATTTTCTAAAATACATCAAATATTTGGGAAAAGAGACCTCCAATTCTCTATTATGGTAGCTTTGTAACATTTAGGCTATAAGTCTGCCAATTTTATATTTCAAATGTGAATTTCATCATGAGAAAAAGTGGATTTTATTAATCTCTTCTCTATACAAGCAAAGCATACATACACTTTTCTCTCCTTTTTTTAAGGGAGCAGCACTAATACCTTACAATTTTTACTATGAAATGATGGAGCATAAATAGAATTTTGGAAAAAAATTAATTATTTCATGTAAAAAGGCAAACAGAAGACCAATATTATTAACAGATTAGTAAAATTATTAAAATGAGCAATTAGAGAACATTAAGATAGACAGTTTACCACATCCACATCCTATTATTCTGTGCACTATACATTAAGCCAAGTACAATGGAGGTTGAAAAGCTCAGAAGAATCCAGATCATACCAAAAGACTTGGCAAGTTCCCTTGACTTCTTTCAAGATTGCTACTACTCTTGAAAACAATAATTACTGTTTATTGTGTTCTTAGTATTTGCCTGACACTGTGTTAAGTGTTTGAAAGTATTGTAGCATTCATCTTGATAACTCTGTCATGTAGACATGATCATAAATTCATTTTATAAATGACAAAGTCTGAGAATTAGAGATGCTGAGTTACCTGCATAAAGGCAGAGAAAAAAATGTGGTAAGGCAGATATTCGAAGCCAGATTCTTCTGAGTCCAAAGTGAATCTCCCAGCATCTAATGTAATACTTATTTTGAGATTTCAATTCTACGTAATTAACAGAAAGATTATATTGTTAATATAACATACCTTACATACCTTATTCTACTTTTTATTGTGCTTTGCTTTATTGTGTTTTGCAGATATTGCTTTTTTTTAAAAATAAATTGAAGGTTTGTGGCAACCTTGCATTGAGCAAGTCTACTGGTACCATTTTTTTGAAAGCATTCACTTCATTTCTCTGTGCCATATTTTGGTTATTGCAATTTTTCAAACTTTTTAATTATTATTATATCTGTTAGGGTGACCAATCCTCCATTACATTAGGCAAGATCGTCTGAGAGACTCTAGAATATTTCTTTCTTCTTCTTCAAACTTTTTTGAGTGTGACCTGCAGTATGAAATATATTTTTATCGCAACCCAGTATACATATAGATGCATATATTTAGCTGAAACAATATCTCACAGAAGTAATATTTGCCTTTACTACATTGTTAAACTCTGACATTTTACTACCATATAGTATTTTATTTTTTTATATTGCTGGATGCAATGAACTAAATTGGGTTCACAACTCAGTAATAGGCCATAACTTACTATTTCAAAAGTATTGGCTGAAAAAACATTAAGAGAGGTAAATGCTGATAATCTATGTGCTCTAGAGGAAGAGAAGGACTCAGGTAATGTACAGGCCGTGTTAGATGATTGTTAAAAATATGAGGTTTGGACCAGATGCAGTGGCTCGCACCTGTAATTCCAGCACTTTGGGAGGCCGAGGAGGGTGGATCACCTGAGATCAGGGGTTTGAGACCAGCCTGGCCAATGTGGTGAAACCCCATCTCTATTAAAAATACAAAAATTAGACATGCGTGGTGGGGCACACCTGTAATCCCAGCTACTTGGGAGGCTGAGGCAGGAGAATCACTTGAACCCAGGAGGCAGAGGTTGCAGTGAGCTGGATTGTGCCACTGCACTCCAGCTCCAGCCTGGGCAACAAGGGCAACAGCAGTCTGAATATATATATCCTCAGGAATAGGAGCAAGCAGGAGTCATTTCTTTTCTTTTCTTTCCTTTCTTTTCTTTTCTTTTCTTTTTTTTTTTTTTTTGAGACGGAGTCTCCCTCTGTCGCCCAGGCTGGAGTGCAGTGGCGCGATCTCGGCTCACTGCAAGCTCCGCCTCCCGGGCTCACGCCATTCTCCTGCCTCAGCCTCCCCAGCAGCTGGGAGTACAGGCTCCCGCCACCACGCCCAGCTAATTTTTTGTATTTTTAGTAGAGATGGGGTTCCACCATGTTACCCCCAGGATGGTCTCGATCTCCTGACCTCGTGATCCGCCCGCCTCGGCCTCCAAAAGTGCTGGAATTACAGGCTTGAGCGACCGCACCCGGCCAGTCATTTCTTAAAAGAAGAGTTGCCTGGACTACATCTTTAAGAAGAACAGAAACTCACCTTGCAAACATAGTTCAAGTATATGTGTATATACACACACACACATATCTATGTGTGTATATATATGTCAAACCTCATATATATGTATATATGTGTGTGTATGTGTGTGTGTACACACACACACACACACACACACACACATATATATATATATGAGGTTTGACATAAAAAGGAACGAGATGATGTCTTCTGAAGGGACTTGGATGGAGCTGGAAGTCATTATACTCAGCAAACTAACCCTGGAACGGAAAACCAAACCCTGCTTGTTCTCATTTATAAGTGGGAGCTGAATGATGAGAGCACACGGATACAGGGAGGGGAACAACACACAGTGGGGCCTGTCTGGGGTCGGGGTGGGGGTGGTGGAAGGGAGAGCATCAGGGAAAATAGCTATTGCACGCTTGGCTTAATACCTAGGTGATAGTTTAACACTCATTGCGACGGTCCGCGGCTTCACTCCTGAAGTCAGCGAGACCACGAACCCACCAGAAGGAAGAAACTCCGGACACGACGGAACCTCAGAAGGAACAAACTCTGCACACACCATCTTTAAGAACCGTTAACACTCACCGCGAGAGTCCGCGCCTTCATTCTTGAAGTCACCGAGACCAAGAACCCACGGAAGGAAGGTGAGTTTACAAACCTTTAGCTAGACACAGAGCGCTAATTGGTGCATTTACAATCCTTTACCTGGAGGGAATAGTTCTCCAGTCCCCGCCCTTCCCAGAAACCTAGCCCTCTTCACCTCTCACTGGCACTCGCTGCGGGACTTTGCGGCTCCTAACCTGGGCACTCCAGCAGCCCAGAGGGAGCTGGTCCCAGACAACCAAGAGGAAAAGAGAGGAAGCGAGAGAGGGAGACCGACCGGAAGGAGCCAATTCCGGAAACAATAGGTTGATAAGTGCAGGAAACCACCATGGTACACGTTTACCTATGTAACAAACCTGCGCATCCTGCACATGTAACTTCAAACAAACAAACAAACAAACAAATAAATAAGGCTTTAGAATGAAATTGAGTTTAGGGCCATGAAAACAGTTTGGAGGATAAGGAGGGCACAGAGGTGATGTTTGACATCGGAGTAGATAAATTATTTGAAGAGAGAAAAACAAAAAGAATAAAGCAGAAGATGAAAAATTAAACTCTGAGTACCCACAGTTCTGCAGTGGAGAACAGAAGAGGACTTAGAGAAGGTACACTATATATATAGTATTTGTATATGTATATAAATGAAAGATTTAGTAAAGTATCATTTATGATAATCGTTTTTAGAGTCAGAAATATTTTCTTTATTTTACAGTGAAGTTTTTGTTTTAAGATTAATACTATTGGCCGGGCGCGGTGGCTCACGCCTGTAATCCCAGCACTTTGGGAGGCCGAGGCGGGCGGATCACAAGATCAGGAGATCGAGACCATCCTGGCTAACACGGTGAAACCCCGTCTCTACTAAAAATACAAAAAATTAGCCGGGCGCGGTGGCGGGCGCCTGTAGTCCCAGCTTCTCGGGAGGCTGAGGCAGGAGAATGGCGTGGACCAGAGAGGCGGAGCTTGCAGTGAGCCGAGATCGCGCCACTGCACTCCAGCCTGGGTGACAGAGCCAGACTCCTTCTCAAAAAACAAAAAAAAGAAACCTCCTCCACAGAAACACTCATATTGGTGTTTGGGAACTGTAGTCTAATTACATTGACACATCACAGCTCTGTTGCTGTTTCTTGTTATGCCTCTCTCTCTGTCTATGTCTCTACTGTTGTCAGTATGCTGGTTCATTGTGGAGTATAAAATTATTCTTCTCTACGAGCAAGTCGTGATCAGTTTCTTGTCTAAAAATGTTCCTATAAGTCCAAGAAAGATGGCTTATTCTGCCATCTTGTGGCTTGTTTTATTATGTTATCACTGTTCTTTGAGAAGTAATGTGTTAAAAGAAAACCAAACCAAAATTTACCCGAAGGTATATTTTAATTATAGTACATACTAAGTGTATTTTGGAGGCAATAGAGCTAGGAAAATAAAAATATGAGGTATATCCTCCTCTTAAGGTTGATATTGGCACCCATTCAGAATATTCCTTCTCATAAAGTTCTGGGAAAAAGAATCATAAATTAAGTAGGAATAAGCCTAACATGAAATGAACAAGATATTTATGAGGAAAATTATAGAACCTTACTAATGAACATAGACTAATGAAGGGATATATTGTAATTGTTAAAAGAAGATTTATTATTATAATATGCATACACCTTCCAAAGTAAGCTACAAGTCCAAAAATATCACAGGCAAAACCCCCAAATAATGTTGTTTGTGTATTTGAATATCATAACTTCGTAGTAGAGTTCAAATGAACGAGAAAATGTGAAACGATAACAAAAGAAAAATGAAAAAGGAAGAGGAGAAGAAAAAGGGCTTGCTTAAGATATAAAATGCACCATAACATAACAGTCATTAAAAGACACAAAATATGCAAAAGTAAACAAGTAGGCCCATTGAATAGCATAACAAGTCCAGGAAGAAACTCATGAAAAGTATTGACACTCAGCTGATGATATCAGAGACATTTTAAGTTGGTGGGGGAAAAAGAGAGCAAGTATTTCATGAATGATGTTTTAAAAATTTACCATGCATTAGGAAAAAAATAGAGTTATTTTCAACTTTAAGCTATATACCAATGTGAATTTCTTACATTTTGAGAGGTAGATGTGGAAAAAAGTCTATGTAAATATGATATGGCTTGGCTGTGTTCCCACCCAAATCTCATCTTGAATTATAGCTTCTCCCATAATTCCCATGTGTTGTGGGAGGGACCTGGTGGAAGGTAATTGAATCGTGGGGGCAGTTCCCCCATACTGTTCTCATGGTAGTGAATAAGTCCCATGAGATCTGATGGTTTTATAAGGGGAAACCCCTTTTGCTTGGCTTTCATTCTCTCCTTGACTGCTACCATGTAAGATGTACCTTTCACCTTCTGCTCTGAGTGTGAGGCCTCCCCAGTCAAGTGGAACTGTGAGTCCATTAAACCTGTGTTTTTCTTTGTAAACTGCCCAGTGTTGGCTATGTCTTTATCAGCAGCATGAGAACAGACTAATACATTAAATTGGTACTGGTGGACTGGAGTGCTGCTGTAAAGATACCCAAATATGTGTAAGTGGCTTTGGAACTGGGTAACAAGCAGGGGTTGGAACAGTTTGGAGGGCTCAGAAGAAGACAGGAAAATGTGGGAAAGTTTGGAACTTCCTGGAAACATGTTGAATGGCTTTGACCAAAATACTGATAATGATATGGGCAATGAAATTCAGGCTGAGGTTGTCTCAGATGGAGATGAGGAATTTGTTGGAAATTAGAGTAAAGGTGACTTGCAGTGTTTTAGCAAGGAGACTGGTGGCGTTTTGCCACTGCCCTAGAGATTTGCAGAACTTTGAAATTGAGTGATATGATTTAGGGTATCTGGCAGAAGAAATTTCTAAGCAGCAAAGCCTTCAAGATGTGACTTGGGTGCTTTTAAAAGCATTCAGTTTTAAAAGGGAAACAGAGCATAAAAGTTTGGATAATTTGCAGCCTGATAATGTGATAGAAAAGAAAATCCCGGCCAGGCGCGGTGGCTCACGCCTGTAATCCCAGCACTTTAGGAGGTCAAGGTGGGTGGATCATGAGGTCAGGAGATCGAGACCATCGTGGCTAACACAGTGAAACCACATCTCTACTAAAAATATAAAAAATTAGTCGGGCGAGGTGGCGGCGCCTGTAGTCCCAGCTATTCGGGAGGCTGAGGTAGGAGAATGGCGGGAACCCGAGAGGCAGAGCTTGCAGTGAGCCGAGATTGCGCCACTGCAGTCCAGCCTGGGTGACAGAGAGAGACTCCGCCTCAAAAAAAAAAAAAAAAAAGAAAGAAAAGAAAAGAAAAACCCATTTTCTGAGGAGAAATAAAAGCCAGCTGCAGAAATTTGCGTAAGTAATCAGGAGACAAATGTTAATCTCTAAGACAGTGGGGAAAATATCTCTGGGGCATGCCAGAGACCTTTTTAGCAGCCACTTCCATCACATGTCCAGAGGCCTAAGAGGAAAAAATGATTTCCTGAGCCTGGTCCAGGACCCTTCTGCTCTGTGCCGCCTAGAGACTTGGCGCCCTGCAGCCTAGCCACTATAGCCATGACTAAAAGGGGCCAAGATACAGCTCGGACCATGGCTTCAGAGGGTGCAAGGCCAAAGCGTCGGCAGCTTCCAGGAGGTGTTGGGCCTGTGGGTGCTCAGTAATCAAGAACTGAAATTTGGAATCTTTGCCTGTATTTCACAGGATGTGTGGAAAAGCCTATATGTCCAGGCAGAAGTTTGCTGCAGGGGCAGGGTGCTCATAG
Source organism: Rhinopithecus bieti (assembly GCF_001698545.2). NCBI lineage: Eukaryota > Metazoa > Chordata > Mammalia > Primates > Cercopithecidae > Rhinopithecus > Rhinopithecus bieti. The sequence continues at coordinate 3,849,958 of NW_016805666.1, forward strand.
AGAACCTCTTCTAGGGGAGTGTGGAAGGGAAATGTGGGGTTGAAGCTGCCACACAGAATCCCTACTGGGACACTGCCTAGTGGAGCTGTGAGAAGAGGGCCACTATCTGCCAGACCCCAGAATGGTAGATCCACTGATTGCTGGCATCATGCACCTGGAAAAGCTGCAGACATTCAACACCAGCCCACGAAAGCAGCCGGGAGGGAGACTGTACCCGGCAAAGCCACAGGGGCAGAGCTGCCCCAAGACCGTGAGAACCCATCTCTTGCATCAGCGTGACCTGGGTGTGAGACCTGGAGTCAAAGGAGGTCATTCTGTAGCTTTAAGATTTGACTGCCCCACTGGATTTTGGACTTGCATGGAGTTTTAGCCCCTTCATTTTGACCAATTTCTCTTGTTTGGAATGGGTGTATTTATCCAATGCCTATATCCCCGTTGTATTTAAGAAGCAACTAACTTGCTTTTGATTTTACAGGCTCATGGGTAGAAGGGACTTGACTTGTCTCAGATGAGACTTTGGATGGTGGACATTTGAGTTAAAGCTGAAATGAGTTAAGACTTTGAGGGACTGTTGGGAAGGCGTGATTGGTTTTGAAATGTGAGGATATTTGTGAAGGGCCAGGGGTAGAATGATGTGGTTGACTGTGTCCCCACCCAAATCTCATCTTGAATTATAACTTCCATAATTCCCATGTGTTATAGGAAGGACCCGGTTGGGGATAACTGAATCATGGGGGCAGTTTCCCCCATATTGTTCTCGTGGTAGTGAATAAGTCTCATGAGATCTGATGGTTTTATAAGGGGAAACCCCTTTCACTTGGGTCTCATTCTCCTTGTCTGCCACCACGTTAGTTGTGTCTTCTGCCTTCTGCCATGATTGTATGGCCTCCTCAACCATGTGGCACTGTGAGTCCACTAAACATTTTTTTCTTTATAAATTACCCAGTCTTGAGTATGTCTTTATTAACAGCATGAGAACAAACTCTAATACAAAGTGTTAAGGAGAAAATGCAGAATAGTTTTTATAACCATATGGTTGGAAAGCCTAAGCAAAACACAGCCCTACAGCCATAAAGAAAAGGTTTAACGTACTTAACTACATACAAATTTTCAATTCTCTGTGATGAAAGACACCATAAACAAAGTTAAACAACAAATGACAGACTGGAAATGATGTTCAGAATATACAAGTGGTTCTATACATCAATAAAAAACCAGATCAATAGCAGATGGGCAAATTATTTTGACTGCGATTCACTGAAGAAGTACAAATGGCCCAAAAACTGATAAAAGATGTTCAACCTTAATACTGATAAGAAATGCAGATTAAAATTAAAATAAGATATTTATTTGTTTTTAAAGTTTGTAATATTAGGAGTGTATCATACTATGGGAAAATAGGCACCCTCGATACTCTTGTACAGTAATGAATTGGTGAAGCATTTTTGGAAGGCAGTTTGACAGAAACTATAACATTTTAAAATGCACTTATTTTTGACAGCAATTCTACTTCTGGAATCAATCCTAAGGAAATATTCACATACGTGCACAAAGATGTATGTTCATTGTTTCCATTATTTTTGATAATAGTGAAAAAGTGGAAAATACATTTAAGTAAAATAACTTTCTTCACTTGCTTTCCAAAGCAATATTTTCCTGACTTTCTTCAGTGATTCATACTGAATCTATTTTCTTGGTTCCTGTTCATATTCCCCACCTCCTGTTACAGTTCCCCAAGGCTCAGTTCTCATATCTTTATACTTATTCCTTGGGGGCATCCTTTGGTCTCTTGGTTCTATGACTCAGCATCCACTGTTCACCACTTGACTCACTCTATGCTGATGACACCCCAGTTGATATTTCTTTCTCAGACTCTTCCTCTAACTTACAAACTCTTACATCTACCTACCCTGCTTGACATCTGCTTTTCTATACCTAATATTTATCTCAAACTTTACTTGAAAAACAAACTTATTTTTTCTATTTCTTCTTCTTCTTTTTTTTTTTAAATTATACCTTAAATTCTAGGGTACATGTGCACAATGTGCAGGTTTGTCACATATGTATACATGTGCCATGTTGGTGTGCTGCACCCATTAACTCGCCATTTACATTAGGTGTATCTCCTAATGCTATCCCTCCCCGCTCCCCGCACCCCACGACAGGCCCCAGTGTGTGATGTTCCCCACCCTGTGTCCAAGTGTTCTCATTGGTCAATTCCCACCTACAAGTGAGAACATGTGGTGTTTGGTTTTCTGTTCTTGTGATAGTTTGCTCAGAATGATGACTGCCCTTAACATTTTTTCCTTCATTTCAACTTTGGTGAATCTGACAATTATGTGTCTTGGAGTTGCTCTTCTCGAGGAGTATTTCTGTGGCGTTCTCTGTATTTCCTGAATATGAATGTTGGCCTGCCTCACTAGGTTGGGGAAGTTCTCCTGGATAATATCCTGAAGAGTGTTTTCCAACTTGGTTCCATTCTCCCTGTCACTTTGAGGTACACCAATCAGACATAGATTTGGTCTTTTCACATAGTCCCATATTTCTTGGAGGCTTTGTTCATTTCTTTTTACTTTTTTCTCCAAACTTCTCTTCTTGCTTTATTTCATTCATTTGATCTTCAATCACTGATACCCTTTCTTCCACTTGATCAAATCAGCTACTGAAGCTTGTGCATGCATTGCATAGTTCTTGTGCCATGGTTTTCAGCTCCTTCAGGTCATTTAAGGACTTCTCTACGCTGTTTATTTTAATTAACCATTCATCTAATCTTTTTTCAAGGTGTTTAGCTTCTTTGTGATGGGTTCGAACATCCTCCTTTAGCTCAGAGAAGTTTGTTATTACCAATCGTCTGAAGGCTTCTTCTCTCAACTCTTCAAAGTCATCCTCTGTCCATCTTTGTTCCATTGCTGGCAAGGAGCTGCATTCCTTTGGAGGAGAAAAGGTGCTCTGATTTTTAGAATTTTCAGATTTTCTGCTCTGGCTTCTCCCCATCTTTGTGGTTTTATCTACCTTTGGTCTTTGATGATGGTGATGTACAGATGGGGTTTTGGTGTGGATGTCCTTTATGTTTGTTAGTTTTCCTTCTAACAGTCAGGACCCTCAGCTGCAGGTCTGATGGAGTTTGCTGGAGGTCCACTCCAGACCCTGTTTGCCTGGGTATCACCAACAGAGGCTGCAGAACAGCAAATATTGCAGAAAGGCAGATATTGCTGTTTGATCGCTCCTCTGAAAGCTTTGTCTCAGAGGGGCACCTGGCTGTATGAGGTGTCAGTTGGCCCCTACTGGGAGGTGTCTCCCAGTTAGGCTACTTGGGGGTCAGGGACCCACTTGAGGAGGCAGTCTGTCCATTCTCAGATCTCAAACTCTGTGCTGGGAGAACCACTACTCTCTTCAGAGCCGTCAGAAAGGAACGTTTCAGTTTGCAGAAGTTTCTGCTGCCTTTTGTTCAGCTCTGCTCTAACCCCAGAGGTGGAGTCTACAGAGGCAGGCGGGCCTCCTTGAGCTGCGGTGGGCTCCACCCAGTTCAAGCTTCCCAGCTGATTTGTTTACCTACTCAAGCCTCAGCAATGGTGGACTCCCCTCCCCCAGCCTCACTGCCGCCTTACAGTCGATCTCAGATTGCTGTGCTAGCACTGAGCAAGGCTCCGTTGGTGTGGGACCCTCAGAGCCAGGTGCAGGATATAATCTCCTGGTGTGCTGTTTGCTAAGGCTGTTGGAAAAGCGCAGCATTAGGGTGGGAGTGTCCGGATTTTCCAGGTACCATCTGTCACGGCTTTGCTTTGCTAGGAAAGGAAATTCCCCCACCTTTTGCACTTCCTGGGTGAGGTGATGCCCCACCCTGCTCCGTGGCCTGCACCCACTGTCTGACAAGCGCCAGTGAGATGAACCCAGTACCTCAGCTGGAAATGCAGTAATCACCCATATTCTGCATCGCTCACGCTGAGAGCTGCAGACTGGAGCTGTTCCTATTTGGCCATCTTGGAACCTCCCTGAATTTTTGATCCTCTCTTCCAAATCTGTTCTTACCTTAATCTTTTAGATCTTAGTCAGTAGAAACTTCATCATTCCAGTGGCCCACGCCAAAATTCCAGATGTCATATTTGAAATTTCTTTCTCTCATGTCCTCCATCCAATTTGTTGGCAATGTGTAGAGCCCAGTTATTGGCTGTGCTTTCAAGACGTATGAAGAATCCAATCCTCTCTCACCTCCATTCTTACTACTGTGGTCTGAACCACCATCATCACTTACCTGAATGACTGAAACAGCCTCCTAACGGGTTTCCTGATTTCCACCCTTATCCCTCTGTGGTTTGATTTCAGTAGAGCGGGCACGGTCGCCTGCGCTCTTTCAAATCCTCAGAGCCTCGAGGCGTAGTCTAGACATAGGGCCCATGTTCTTCCTCTTTCCTCAGCCTGTATTTTGTCACTCATTATCTCACTTATTTTAAACTTTTACTCAAGTGTCACTCTTCATATTGAGACTTCCTTGACTACTCTATTAAAAATTACAAGATTCATCACCATCTGATATAGTATATATTTTATGCATTTTTTTTTTTTTGTATTTTTGTTTGTTTGTTTTTTAGATAGAATCTCGCTCTGTTGCCAGGCTGGAGTGCAGTGGCATGATCTTGGCTTACTGCAGCCTCCGCCTCCCTACTTCAAGTGATTATCCTTCCTCAGCTTCCCGAGTAGCTGGGATTACAGGTACGCACCACCATGCCCAGCTAATGTTTTTATTTTTAGTAGAGATGCGGTTTCACCATGTTGGCCAGGATGGTCTCGATCTCCTGACCTTGAGATCCACCTGCCTCGGCCTCCCAAAGTGCTGGAATTACAGGCGTGAGCCACCGTGCCCAGCCTGTGCATTGATTTTCTGTCTCCTCTAAGTGGATATTCTTTTGGCCAGGTTTTTTTTTTTTTTTGGTTTGTTTGTTTAATTGGCAGGTTTTTGCTTACTATTGTTTATTAATGTACCTCCCATTCTTAAAACAGTTGTTTGGAACACATTAGGTGCTCAGTAAGTATCTGCTGAATGAAAGAGTAAGTTCGTCACTAGGAGAGTATCATAACACAATGATCTTTAAAATTTTGTTCACATATTCCTTGTAAGAGTTTTGTGAAAATATGACATTTACTTTATTTTAATTTCAATGCTATGTTGTAGAATGTGTCACTTCCGATGTTTTTAATATTTACACATTCTTTAAATATATTTTCATCAAAACCTAGGTGCTGTAAATTTACTTACTCAATTTATGGAAATGCCATATAATCTAAACAGCAAAGACAGTTCTAACTTTACATCAGACAAATTTGACTTCATTTTTAATTCAAATAAATATAGGTTTCAGTGGCAACCATCTCACATCTAAATTCCAAATCTAAGCTATTTCTATTGCCTGAATGAAATAAATGTCACCTCCGAATATGTTAAAACTGTATGTGCCTTGCTCTTCTTGGCCCTTTCCCCCAGGAGCTATGCATTCTCCACTGTCCCTTGATTTCCACTTTGAAATCTTTTACACGTCAAGCAATTGCCTCATAGGTCATATTAAGGATTGGTGAGAGGTGTGCTTTTCATCCACAATGGTGACTGATTGTAAAAGTGAATGGAGAAAAGGAGAGTAGTCAGACCACAGGAGCATTCTCAAGCAAATCAGTTTTAAGGAGAAGTAAATTTGAAAGTTGAAGATCTGGAAACTAATTCCTTGACAAATTTTCATTCCCATATAATCCTTGAAAGTCTAGGAGCAGCTCTGGATACTCAGGCACTCACAACCCATTTTAAAAATAAACTGGAATTCTATGCAACAAGAATAAATAAAGGGTATATCTGTATGTAATTATGCAACCATTGGTAAGAAACAATTTTAATTGACAAAAGCAAGTGGCATAACAATACTTCCCATTTATCTTTGAAAAATGTTTTTAATCTATATGCACTCATATGTCAGTTCATAGAAGGGAAGTCAAGGAGACATAAAAAGCCATCGATAGTGGGTATCTCCAAGAATGGGTTGGGGACATGGAAAGAGAGACTCACAATTTTCTCAGTTACCTTTTGTATTTTAAGTTATTTTTTAAAATGGCATATATTAGTTAAGAAAGATTAAGATTAAGTAAAAGTCTACTAAGAAAAAAATGTAGCAGATTCTGATATTGTAGTGTTGATAACAACTTTTAAAATATTTTCTTAGAGCAGTATGTAAACATTACCAATAGCTTTACAAAAGTGAAAATCAGTTGCAAGAAACTCTTACTTCCCTCTTTCCTTTTTACATTGGGTATTTTCTTTTACTTTTGTTTGATAGTTATTTTATCATGTGCTCTGTTACAGTTCTCTGTGCCTGTATTTGTCTCCCTCACTAGACACATGCTCCTTAAAGGAATATATCTTTTCCAACTTTGCAATGCCTTCACACAATGCCTGGGGCACAGGTGGATTACAATGAATTTTTGACGGAATTAATGAGTGAATAAATCAATGGAAGTGAATGGCTTATCCCTGTTTTCTTGTCTCCTTGATTTAACAAATGAATTTTGTTTTATCTTGCTGCTTAATATTCTCTTCTATAGTTATTGGATAGTACGTTCTAGACATTTTAATACATTTACAGACATTATCTCACTTTTCTTCTCTATTTTGTGGTGAAGAGCCATGAGCAAAAAATAGACTCAGCTTACACATGGGGAAGTAGAAGTCCACATAGACAAAAAACCTATTTCTAAATTCACAGTCATAGATACCGTAAGCATTAGATTATAATTATTTACCTAGCAGCATGAAGATCCATATATAACTTTAATACGTAGCCAACAGCTTGTCTAATAGTGCTTCTAATGTGCTATTTGAAGTTTAAAAGGTGTTTAAAAACAAAGACTGAGATTGGGTGCTTTTTCTTTAATAATTAAATATAATTAATTAAATTATGCTTTGAAAGGTATTTAAACAAGCCTTTAGCTAGTTCTTAAAATATTTTAATAACATACCAGAGAGATAGAGAGTCATCTCAACAGATATGTTTGTCAAAGAAAAAAGCAGAAATGTAATTGTTGTGATATGGGCATATGCTTATATATATATGTTTATCAAAGTGAAAGCAAAGTAGAAATTTACAAAAGCAGAAAATTTTTCTTTGTGTTTGAGTTCTGTAGTGATTTTTTTGTTGAATATCATTAATAGCAGCGGTTAATACAATATCAATGAAGCAAGATAACAAAGCCAAGCAGGAAAATGGTAGGAAATTTCACTGCCATTCCCCATGCTCCTTCAGAGATATGGAATTTTGCTCAAGAGAAGCAATAGAGTCATTTCTGAACTATAAATATTACAAAGCATTGTGTGGTGGCCAGGGTCAGGACAAACTCTTAGGTATCTAGGTAGGGCTGTATTTGCCATACTTATTTCAGTCTTTTGTACACAGAAATATCATATTTTCAGTGATAGAATTTAATAGAAAGTAGACTATCATACTCCCAGTAACATATAGAGACCCTAGACCAACAAGTGTGGTCCATTTCAGTAACAGTTTTAAGTTTTTCATTTTTTGAAGACTTAATTACTCAACTGAAATATAATAATTAACTCCCAAGTTTTCCAGAAATATTTTCTGCTACACAAAGACAAATGAGCCAGAAGCCAGAAAATATTAAAAATAAGCTTCAGATTAATTTAAAAGAATACGATTTTTCTTGTAATCAATTAGAGATAAGAAGGAATCTAGGTAAATACACTTACATAGTATACATTTTAATGCTAGACCTAGGAATTCTCATTTCAAAACAAGAATGAGAAAGCAGAAAATAAAATAAAACAAAGAAAATCAAAATACAAACAATAAGAAACGTTTCACAGGAACTAGAAAAATATTATTCAACATAAAGTAGGCAAATAGCTACTGAGGTGCTCATATTATCTCTTTGGAGATCAGTGATGTAATATGATTTATCAGTGCAGTGGAAGATACAGTAATATAATCACCTCAAATTTTGCTAAAAGGATATGGTAAATATAATCTTATTTCTGATAAAACCTTTTAGGAAGCTAGAAATATAAGAGTTGTTATTTTGTTTTAAGAATGCAGTTAGAGAATATAATAAAATATCTTCCCATCAAAACTAAACCCATTGAAATATAATTTTAATAAAATGAAAAAATTCTTAACCACACTCAAAAACATATAAGAGAGCTCTTTATAAATAAGAATTGGAGAGGCATTTCTAAAATAGTAATGCAAAGGAACACCACAGCAAAGGCTGCTGCTTTACTATCATGAATCTGAAACTGGAGCTGCATTGCTTAGAAACAAATTCTGAGGCTTCCTTGCCCAGTAGACAAGTCTAAAGCTAAGCTGCCTTCAAGGTTAGTGTTGATACTATTATAACATCTCACTACGGGAAATTCGCATCATAAAGTGTGAAAATAAGACTTCTTTTGCAAAAAACTAAGAAACTTAAATAATTAGATAATACGAAATCTTTCCAGAAGCACAATAAACTCAAACATTAAGAGAACTTATGGCCAAGAAAGTTGGGATAATAATACAAAGTAAAAAATGAAATATTGAAATATTTCATAATCTTGAAGAGTCAAAGGAAGTAACTTCTTCCAATAAGCAAGAACCACACATTACAAAAAAGATAAAAAACAGTTATGACAAACTAAGAATTCCAAAAGTGTTTTAATGTACTTTTATTTCAAAAGTTCAATAGAAAGACTAAAATGTGCTAGAAAACTGAGCTGAGAAATTTCCTGACGGAGTTCAAAAAAAAAAAGAGAAAATATTAAGAAAAAAAAGAAAATAAAATATTAAGAAAAAACTTAAAAAAAACTTAAGAAAAAACTTAAAAAATTAAGAAAAAGAAAAATATTAAGAAAAAACTTAGCAGACTGCTAAGATTCAGCTAAAAGAAGTCCCAGAAAAAAGAATGGAGAGACTAAAGGGGAAAGATATTTAGAGAAATGCATGGTCAAGAATTTTCCAAAAGTAAAGAAAGATGACTGTATGCCAACAGTGAATAATCTGAAAAAGAAATTTTAAAAGTAATCCTATTTACAATAGCCAAACATAAAATTAAAAACTTAGGAATTAACCAAATAAGTGAAAGATCTCTGTAACAAAAACTATAAAACAGTGATGGAAAAATTGAAGAGGACACCAAAAAATGGAAATATATTCCATGTTCATGGATTAAAAAAAATAAAATTGTTAAAATGTCCGTATTATCTAAGCATTCTGCAGATTCAGTGCAATGTCTATGAAAATACCAATGACATTCTTCACAGAATAGAAAAAAGCTATTGTAAAATTTATATGGAACCACAAGAAAAAAATAAAAGTAAAAAAGCAGAATAGCCAAGGCTATCCTAAGCAAAATGAACATAACTGGAGGAATCACATTACCTGACTTCAAATTATACTACAGAGGTATGGTAACTGAAACAGCATGGTACTGGCATAAAAACAAGCACATAAACCAATGGAACAGAATAGAGAACCCAGAAACAAATTCATACACCTACAGTGAACTTATTTTCAACAAAGCTACCAAAATTAAAAATAAAAAAATTTTGAAAGCTTCAAAATAAAGTTAACACAATTACTTATTTATGAGACAGAGCCTTGCTCTGTCACCCAGTCTGGAGTGCAGTAGTGTGACCTCAGCTCACTGCAGCCTCTGCCTCCCTGGTTCAAGTGATTCTCCTGCCTCAGCCTGTCAAGTAGCTGGGATTATAGATGCCCGCCACCATGTCCAGCTAATTTTTGTATTTTTAGTAGAGACAGGTTTTCACCATGTTGGCCAGGCTGGTCTCTAACCCTGACCTCAGGTGATCCGCCCACCTTGCCCTTCCTAAGTCCTGGGATTACAGGCATGAGCCATCCTGCCTGGCCAAGTTAACAAAATTTTAAAAAGAAAGATGATGGCTAAAATTGAAGAACGTTTTAATTGCCAAGCACCATCAATAAAAAGTATAAGAACAAATATTCACAACTAGAAATAACAAAATGAAACCTGAGGAAATAATAAAATTTAACTTCTAAGGAGAAATTTTACACAGAAGATAAAAATAAACATAAAGGAATGAGAACTAGAATAATATCAGTAATATTGTATTCAAAAAGACAAAGTAGCAACATCTTTATACAATTGAAATAAAATAATTGAATATAATTTTATACCCAGCTAACCTATTTTATCTGAGTCAGTAATTTTATGTATACAATGGTTATAAAGTTGATGATCCTCAGATCCTGTCTGAAAGAGCAAAAAACTAACATCGTCTACCAAGGAAAAAAAAGTTAATAGTAAATATTAAGATGCATTAAGGATGAGCAAGCAAGGAAATAAGTAAACAAGATTAAGAAATCTAAATATTATTTGTCTCAGAAATGGTTTTAAGTGACAAGGGTGTAACTACACCTTTAGGTAATATCAGCATGGGGTTTGTATACAGGTAGAGATAAATAAGATTCTGTCATAATAGTTTTAAATGTGTTTGTCAGTTGTGTAGTTAGGTTGTTAATTTAAGGTCTTTCTAACTTTTTGATGAAGGCATTTAGTGCTATGAATTTTTATGTTAACACTGCCTTAGCTGTACAGGTCCCAGAGATTCTGCTATGTTTTATCTTTGTTCTTATTATTTTCAAAGAACTTCTTGACTTCTGCCTTAATTTCATTATTTACCCAAATGTCATTCAGGAGCATGTCATTTAATTTGCATGTATGGCTCTGAGCAATTTTCACTGTGTTAACTTCTATTTTTACTGTGCTGTGATCCGAGAGTGTATTTGGTATAATTTCGGTTATTTTGAATTTGTTGAGAATTGTTTTATATCCAATTATGTGATTTATTTTAGAGTATTTACCATGTGACAATGAGAAGAATGTATATTCTGTTGTTTTTGGTTGAAGACTTATGTAAAGGTATGTTAAATCCATTTGATCCAATGTTGAGTTTATGTTCTAAATATGTTTGTTAATTTTCTGCCTCAGTGATCTGTCTAACACAGTGGATTGTTGAAGTCTCCCACTATTATTGTGTGGGAGCCTATGTCTCTTTGTAGGTCTCTAAGAACTTGTTTTATGAATCTGAGAGCTCCTGTGTTGGGGGCATATGTACTTAGGATACTTAGGTCTTGTTGAATTGAACCCTTTACCATTATGTGATACCCTTCCTTGTCTTTTTTGATTTTTGTTGGTTTGAAATCTGTTGTTTTCTGAAATTAGAATTTCAACCCCTGCTTCTTTCTGTTTTCCATTTGCTTGGTAATTTTCCTCCATCCCTTTGTTTTGAGCCTATGAGTGTCATTATGTGTGATATGGGTCTCTTGAAGGACAGCGTATCATTGGATCTTGCATTTTTATCCAGCTTGCCACTCTGTGTCTTTTAACTGGGGCATTTAGCCTGTTTACATTCAAGGTTACTGTTGATATGTGTGGATTTGACCCTGTCATTGTGCTGTTAGTTGGTTATTGTGTCAGCATGTTTGTGTGGTTGCTTTACAGTGACACTGGTCTGTGTGTTAAAGTGTGTTTTTTTAATTAGCTGGTAGCAGTCTTTTCTTTCTGTAGTTTGTGCTCCTTTCAAAATCTCTTGTAAGGCAGGTCTGGTGGTAATAAAATCCTTCAACATTTTCTTATCTGAAAATAATCTTATTTCTCCTTCACTTAGCTTAATTTGGCTTGATATGAAATTCTTGGCTGAAGATTTTTTTCTTTAAAAATGTTGAATATAGTCCCTCAATCTCTTCTTGCTTGTAGGGTTTCAGCTGAGAGGTCCACTGTTAGCCTGATGGGGATCCCATTGTAGGTGACTTGCCCTTTCTGTCTAACTGCCTTTAACATTCTTTCTTTCATTTCATTTCAGCCTTGGAAGGTCTGATGATTATGTGTCTTGGAGATGTTCTTGTGTAGATTCTTGCAGGAGTTGTATGTATTTTCTGAATTTGACTGTTGGCCTCCCTAGCAAGGTTGGGGAAGTTTTCATGGATGATATCCTAAATTATATTTTCCAAGTGGTTTGTTTTCTTCTCTTCCCTTTCAGGGATGCCAGTGATCCATAGATGTGGCCTCTTTACATAATCTTATACTTGGAGGTTTTGTTCATTTTTTAAATGATTTTTTTCTTTATTTTTACCTGATTGTCTTATTTCAGAGACCCAGTCTTCAACTTCTGAGATTATTTCTCCAGCTTAGTTTATTCTGCTGTTAATTGTTGTAATTGCATTGTAAAATTCTTGTATTATTTTTTATACCTGCTATTTTGTCTTCAGATACTGTATCATTTTATTGTGATTCTTATTTTGCTTGGATTGTGTTTTGTCATCCTCCTGAATCTCAATGATCTTTGTTCCTATCTATATTCCGAATTACATTTCTGTCATTCCAGCCAGTTTGGCCTGGTTAATAACTCTTGTTGGAGAACTGGTGCTGTTGTTTGGAGGACATATGACACTCTGGACATTTGAGTTACCCGAGTTCTTCGTTGGTTCTTTCTCAACTCTGTGTGAGTGTTCCTTTTACTGCAGTGTAGATTGAGTCCACTCAATAGACTTCCTTTCTGGACGTTTTCACTGGGCCAAGGCTTTGTGCAGGTTCTTTATTTGAAGCTGACTTTTTGTCTCTGGTTTCAGTGGGGGCTATGTTAGTGAGGTATTTTGGCATTGGAGCTTTAGGGTATGATCCAGCAGTTGACACCTAGGCTTATTGATCAGTGGGTAGATGCTTTCTTGGTTGTGTGGCTCTCCTGGGTTTCCTCACAGTTGTAGTTGTGTTCCCTCTCAGTGCTCTGAAAGTGGGCGTTCCTCTGCCCCTTGAGTGCTGGCAGTAGTTCATTACTTGGGACTCCTGGGTTGCCCACTGTGTTTATGTTCCTTCCCTAGCTTAGAGGTAGCACAGTGAAAAATCTTAGTAGTGGCTGTGGCTAAGGATCGTTTGCTTGACTTGTAGGGGCTCCACCCCGGAGAGATGCAGGTCAGCAATCACTCAGTGCATTCAGCCCAGGATGGAGGGTTTGTGCTGTGGGCCCAAGTCAGGGGTTCCTTGTCTGGTGACAAGCTGTGTGTGTGTGTGTCGGGGGGTGGGGTGAGACCTATGGGAGATGGACTGGCCCCCTCTCCTTGGGTCAACTCGCAGCTTGTTGGAGTTATGGATAAGGCACTTAGGATCTTTGCTTTTTCCTTAGTCTGAGAGTGGCAAAGGCAGTTCCATTGCAGAGGCAGTGGTAGAGAGGCTTTCAGTTGTCCCTGGAGGCTCTGTTCAGTGAGCTGCTGAGTTGTTAGTGGCTCAATAGTTCTGACATGAGGTGGCTGGAGGCCTATAACTGTAGGACTTGCCTGGGGATGAGATATGGCAAAGGGCACCCATGTAATAGTCTGGCCACTTTTCTGTAGGGCTGCTGTAATATGCTTGGGGCCTGCTTCAGTCCCTAGTCATCCTGGATTTTCCAGGACCTGGAGATGTCACTAGTGAAGGCTATGAAACAGCAAAGATGGCAGCCTGTTTCTCCCTCTGCAAGCTTTGTCCACAGACCTGTTGCTGGACCAAAGGTACCTGTAGGAAGTAGCTGGAGGCCCTGGTTGAGGGGTCCCTCCCAATGAGGGGTAACAAGGTTGGGACCACTTAAAAAAGCTGTCTGCCCATGTTTTGGTAGAGCATCTGTGCTGTGCTGGGGATTCACTTCAGCTTCTGGTTGCCTCAGACACTCTGAAGCCCAAAGGCTAGAATGGGTAAATCATAAAAATAGCAAAGATGGTGGCCCACCCCTACCTCTGGGAGCATTGTCCTGGGGGAGTTCAGGTTGCTGTCAGCTGGAGAGCTTGGGCAGGGGTGGCTGGAGGCCCCAGTTGGGAGGTCCTGTCCAGTAAGGAGGAATGGGGCCAGACACCTGCTTAAAGCAGCAGTCTGGCCACATTTTCGTAGCACAGCAGTGCTGTGCCGTGCTGAGGGATCCCTTTCTCCCTGGGTTGGCTCAGACTCTCCAAAGCCTGAAGGCTGGAGTGGCTAAGGCACCCAAACATCAAAGGTGGCAGCTGTCACTCCTGTTGGGAGATCCTTCTTAGGGAGTTGCAACACCACTACCAGTAGTTGGCTGGAATTCCAAACCAGTGGGTCTTATCTTTTGAGGTGCCCTAAAGTATGGCCTGTGAGCTGTTGCTGCTCAGCTCCTTCCTAGGGGTATGTATGGGAGTCTAATACCCTACTTTGCCAGAGCTGCAGCTATTTTTTGCAGGAAAGCCCGAGTATCTAAAGCTCCAGGGTCTCCACACATGCCTGGGTGGCGGCTCTGCTGAGATTCCAGGTAGCTCTGTCTGTCAAACTGAAGACTGAAGGCCCTGGTGGAGGGAGTGCACAAGGAGATCTCCTGACCAGAGGGTTGCAAAAGTCTGTGAGACAAGCATGGTTTCCTGGGGTCGCGCATTTACTTGCCGCTTCCCTGGGCAGGGGAAGAGCCCCTGGCTCTGTGTTGCTCCAAGGTGGGCCGTTGTCCTGTCTTGCTTTTCTTCATTCTCTGTGGGTCAAGTTGTTTTTTTGATTAATCCCAATGCAAGTACCTGGATGTTTCCATTGAAGGTGTTGTATTTACTCGCTCTTTCTGTTCTTCTCGGTGAGAGCCACACACACCAGCTGCTTCCGGTAGGCCATCTTGGCCACTCGCCCTAAATTATTAACATACATTTATTTATTTAATTTAATATGGACTCTTATTTGCAATCATATTTTACAGGTTAAGAAACAGAATTTGTAAATTTAAGTAGCTTACCTGAATTTGTGCTGTTCAGAAATGAAAGGGCCAGTGTTCAAGCCTTAATGTTTCTTGCTACAGAATCTATGTTCTCAACTCTCTACAGGTATGATCATGAAAATGTTAACTGTGATTATTTCCAATTGCTCATTGTCCCAGCAAGCTTTGTTCCAGGGAGGTACGGACCTGTTGTTTGAACTCTGCTGAGTTTATTCCTTCATGAATTTATTTATTCGCTCATCAACAGTTACTCAATTCAATTCATTTATCTGAAAACAATTATTTGGGTTTTTACCACGTTCGGTGTTGATACTAGGCAGTGTGTGGTTTTGTACACATAGCTAGTTGATTATACCCTTCCTCATTCCAGTGAAAATTAGGGACAGCAAAAAAATAAATAAATAAATAAAAAAGATAAAAAATAGGTGGCACATGTTCCCAAGTAGATCACAATATGGATATGAACTCAATCATTATCATATATAAATATCAAAAGGACCTTAAAGATGTACAAGTGAAATGTGTTTGGCATACAGAATAGAAAAAGAGCACATCTTGGCTCTGAAAATCAGAGAAACATCGATGGAATGGATGTAACTTACCCGAGCCTTGATGTGTCATCATAATTTTTAGAGGCCGAAATGCCAGGAAAACATTTCAGGCATTCTTATGCAGTACTAAGGGGATTGATTCTTGAACTGCAAATCTTTCAGCTCTATGTCAATGTGATCCCTGAACCTCAGTCACTGATTTGCATTCAAATTGATCTCAGTTCCTTTTTTCTGTCTTGGTTTTGACATCGATCCAATTGAGAGGAGAGCAATGCTTTAATTCTGCCCTATTAGAAGGATTAACTAATAAAAATGGCTTCATAAGATTTATATTCTATAAAAGACATAATTTTGTTGTAAATATTTATGGTTATTGTCTATTTTATTGTAAATATTTATGGTTATTGTCTAGTTTCAGCCCAGCTAATCTACTTAAGGACAAGAGTCACATATTTTAGCATAGCTGAAAATAGACTCCAAAGTAATCATAGCAAAATTGGATTTTAATACGACTCGTAGAGTGTGTGGTCTTGTTAAATTTTTATTACCATGTCTCAACCATACAGGGTCCTTAATGTAGCTCTTAAAAATAAAATCAGTGGTAATTTTACAGAACTCCAATATTTACAAGCTAAGTAGTTCATCTCATTATTCAGAGCAGAGTGGAACACATTTTCATGGAAGAATATAGTTCTCTCAGCTTTGTTCCACGCCCTGACCTGTCACTTAGAAACCAACTGACACTTGAAAGGCCTCAGTGAAAGGATGTGAAAGATAATCTTTCCACCAATAGATGGAGCTACATGAACACAATTTTAAAATAATTTACGGAGTTACTTATTTAATCTCAAATCATCACTCAAGCGGATACATCTTTTTCTTGTTTTGTTTCTCCTTCTTTCCCTCCCTCCCCCTCCCTCCCTCCC
>NW_016805666.1:3866269-3874868 GCF_001698545.2 Rhinopithecus bieti
TCTCTCTTTCCCTCCCTCCCTCCCTCTCTCTCTCTTTCTTTTTTCTTCCTTCCTTCCTTCCTTCCTTTCTCTCTCTCTTTCCTTCCTTCCTTCTCTCTCTCTCTTTCTTTCTTTCTTTTTCTCTCTTTCTCTCTTTCTTCTTTCCTTCTTTCTTTCCTTCTTTTCTTTCTTTCCCAAGAAGACAATTTCTCTCTACCATTTTTTGTTATTTATTTTTCTTTCATTGTTTCCTTTCTCATTTGTTCATTATTTTTCTTTTCTCCTTTCTTAATTAAAAAAATCACACAAATATATGTTCTTTTACTACCAAATTGTCAGAATCAGAATTTTATATTTTAAGGTGTTTTTGGTGATGTTCTAGTCTAGTTCCTTTTGCATGTGTTCCTAGGACCAAAATCTTAGGGATTTCAGGGTTCTACAAAAATCTTGCTTTCCAATTTGACTAGGTATATAGCCGGAACCGTTAAAAAAAAATATTTTTCTTTCTCTCCTTGTTACAAAATAAGTCGGCTGCTTTCTGCCCCATCAAGACAGTGTTTTTCTCTCCATAATAAGAATACTAAACATCATAGCACTACTCCTCAATGCTAATTATCTCACAAGCTGCTCACCTTTCCTCAAAGAAAAAATAATAATTTGAGGGTAGGGTTATAATGATTGTAATTCAATTATTTTCTCAACAAACACCTTTTAAGCACATTCAAGGCACCAGCAATTTATGTTGGGCATTTGTCTCTAACAGCTTTTTCTTCTAGCAGCTACTAAAGTAGCAGCAACATAAGGAATGAGCTGATGCCACTGAGCAATGTGATAGAAACAAACGGTAGCTAAAGGAATTGGAGAAAATAAAAACAAATCTACATACTTAGACTAAAAAGAGGGAGGGCATTAGAAAATGGCCTTCGTCATTTAGGCTGTCTAGACTTTAGGACCTCAATATCACTTAAGTTTTGGCCTTACTTACCTGAAATGTGTCACTTTAGTTTCCTAGAGAAGTCAGAATCTTTCAGATCTCGAAATACAAAAAAAAATTCCTGAAGTGACATCCTGAGTGTTCAGATTGCAACAGATATTGCATATGTATTTGTGGCAAATTATCATGGAAGTAGAACACGTTGTCTTTGTTCTTGAGGAACATGAAAGTGAAGGCGGAACCAACCCTATTGGAAAGACATAAGGACCCAAAGATTCTCATGGAAACACAGCACACAGCCTTATAGAATTGTGGTTGCCCTGAGATAGACTCCATTTATTCACCCAAGTTAAATGCCTTTATGGAAGGCTAGTTATGGGAGGTGATTCGCGGTGTTCAGGAAAAAAAGGGCTCAACTCATTGACAGCAAAGACTAATGAATTTGAATGGAAAGTCCAGAGTGAGTTTGCGTGGGCAGTGTTCTCTGCTAAAGTGAAGGACCATAGGTCAGCTCTAGAGATGAATCAGCTACTCATTTACAAAGGAAAGTAAATACTGTTTCTAGTCAGAGTGTAGGATATGAGTTGGGACGACATGAGACAAAATGTTTTGAAAAAAATAAGTGAAATTAAGAGGAACTAATATTGTTTTATAATGACGTAAGTAGTAATTTGAAATTCCTTTTGTATTTTATTATAGAAATTTCTAAACCTACACCAAAGACAATACAATGAACCTCTCTGTGCCTATTACTTACCTTCTGACAAATTTCAATATTTTATCAAACATTTGAATGGGTATTATTGCCCCCAAATATGGGAATTATTTAGGCTTCTGCTGATGATGTGTAATTGAACAGATTATCAGACAGGAATAATTTGAAAGGTGTATTTTTAAGCTAGGATGGATTTAAACATTCCAGGCAAGTCAGATGAGTTCTGCTTTCAAATTGGCTCCCCACAGACCAGAAGCAGGAACATAGTGAGAGTCAGGTTTTTTATATGAATGTCTTGCCAAAGGAGCTGACAGGAAGTAGAAAAGCACCCATTGGATAGTTCCTCTCACTGGCACAGATAGAAATATCATTTAAGTATAACTAAAGAAACCATATACTTCCAACAATAATGGCTGGCTTGCAAGCATGTTTCATATACTGAAAATGGAAATAGAACTCTACCGAATGCTGTACTGGATATTTCACCCATGCTATTTTATTTAAATCTCACAAAACCCACTGAAGGAAACTATTGTTTTCCCATAGTACATATAAGTTTACTGAGGCATAGATTTGTTAATTCACTTGTTCATGCCACACAACCAGCAGTAGTGGATCTAGGGCTGCAATTAGTTCAGTCTGATATCCAAGTGTATGTGTTTCTCCACATAATCGGGAAACTAGAGAGAAAAAACAGGTCTTACTTTACATCACACTGCCCAGGGACCCAAATTCAGAATGACTTTTAGGAGTGGTTAAATGGACCATGCCAAGCAGTTTAGGGTGTTCTTATATTCAGAAGATGAATATGCAGTCCAGATAGGAAATTATCTTCTTCATCAAGAAGGTGGACTGGAACACAATTAGAAGTTTGTGCCATTTTACCTCACCACTTAATGTGCTTTTTATCTTTTGTGTTTGGTTTATATTTTCCATCAATTTTCTAATAAGGTGTCAACTTGGTGGTGAAAATGAATTTGTCCACGCATTGGTCAACCTAGAAGAGGCCTCAGAAAGGAGGTCCCAGATAGTGACAGAAGCAGTTCCTGGACGGATAGACCTAGTGAACTGGACAGGTTCAACCAGGAGCAGTCTAAGGGTTGGGGAATGAGGACAGCTAAGCCTGTGGCTCCATTCTCAGCTGGACTTCTCCAGTTGGTCTTCGTTCATGTTCCCTATTATGAGGATGGCTTCCTCATGACCTCCAAACAGCTCCAAACAGGAAACCTCGTTTCCTCAAAATATGGTTTGTTTATAAGTGGTGATATACACGATTTTACATGTACATGGATAAGTTAAAAATAGTGTGGATATTGCATTGGAAAACACATAAAACATGCCTGAGCAAGATATTGATTGCCAAATAATGATAAATTGGAAGACAAGGAAAGAAACGATGGGGATGTGAGTGTGGAATGATGGAGAATGAAACTAGAAAAGCTAATATCACAAGGTGGCAGCCATTATGCAAGTGGCATTTCATAGAACTTTCTGAATATGTAAGTGAAATGTCTGAGGTCTGGAGAAGACAATTACCCAGGATCACACAAGAAGTTAGTTATAGGGCAATGACTAGAACTTGGAGCTTTGCTTCATAATTGAGTGAGTTTTTAAAAATTCAGCTTCTCCCTTCTCCTTAAAAAAGAAATATTTTGTTACATACAGGTAATGCTGTACACTTTCAACATTATTCAAACATTTATTTATATATTATTTGTTATTTTCAACTTGATTCAGAAAAAAATTTGTCTGGAACTTGTTTCACTTCATTTGAAAGAGTGCATGAATAGATCCAAATGATTAAAACCAGTTTTAAAAAATAGTTCATGTAAGTAAAATATTTTTGAAGGAGAAAAGGTGAGGCTTTGACAGAGAGACGATGCTGTTTAATGATAAGATGAGAGCAAAGTATCACGGGGACTCAGTTAAATCCTGGTCCCCTGCAATCCGCAGAAAGACTTTAAACAGTGTACTTAGATTCTTGGGGTCTTGGTTTCTATAACACTGGGACAAGAATAACCTTCTTGTCAGATGTAGATCAGTATTACCGATATGTATATCAATATTACCAATACAGTAAAAATTACCAATACAACTGCTGACACCTCATAGTAATTCAACATGTGTCAGCTATTGTTATATGTGTGATGGGGGCTTGTTTATAGCAAGAGAGAGGAGAGAAAAGCTGTGGAATGGTCTCAAGACCAAGAACGGGAAGCATCTGATGCGATACCATCAGGAAGTGGATAAGTAGGAAGGGACGGGTGAGTTGGGGTTTTTAGAATCACTTCCAGAGGAGGTGGGAGGCATGTGTGTTCTCCTTATACCGGGATTCTCAGTCTGAAAAAATCATTTTATTCTCTCAGGGTATTGACTTAAGATTTCTGAAGAATACTGAGAATTTAAAAAGAAATTTCTTAGGCCAAAATCTAAATCCTAGTATCTGACTTTCATGCAACTAGTGTTGACAGCTTGTAGTGAACATTTTCAGCATCTGGATTATGTCTTATTTCAGCATATCCTAGAACTTTTATCTTTTCCACATTGAGAAAATCAATTTTTAATAGTATTGTTTCATGTGTCTATATTTCTTGGCATAGCAGAACACAGAAATGGAAATTGCTTTTGAGGGGAGTGAGTACATTTAGGACTGATGCTACAAGTACACTCCTCTCATTTAATGTACATTATTTTCAAAATAAATACAAATACCTTCTTTACACAGATACAGCTCTTATGAGTTTGTAAAGTAATTTCACACATATTTCATTCACTTTTCATAACAATACTGTGATGTAGGTACTACTATTCTCATTTTCTAGATGAAGCAACAAAAGCTCAGAGTTTAAGTGGTTTGGGGTAACATGGCTAACAAGTAGTCGATCCAGATCATCTGACTCCAAATTAAATATATTTTTTACTGTGCCTCTTTTTTTTTTTCTCATTTCAAGTATTCAATGTAAAATGAAACTGAAACATGTTTGCTCCTGCCCACAAGGAATTCCCAATTTCATTGGTCATGAAACACACACATACACACACACACACACACACACACACACACACAGACAGTTGAGTGAAACATGAACAGGGAACTAGATTGAGATCACTATGAGTGGAAATGGTCAGGGACATATTGTAGATTAGGGAAGAAGAAAGGCAAGAATATTTTTAGAGAGTAGAAAACCAGGCGCCCATTTTGGATGATTGTGATAATCAAGTTGTGCTCCACCTCCAGGCTCTAACTCTCATCTGTAAACATGCCAAAAGGAATAGGACATTGAATTCTTGGCTGGAAATGAAACAAACAAATGAATCATCTAAAAATTCAAGGTTGGAGTAGGTTTTCATCTGATTAGAATGAGAGATATCTATATTAATGGGCTCCCTGCTGACGGAGTATCCCACAATAACTGAATCTGGGATGTCTGCCACCTTTTATACTCTTCTACTGGCAGCCTCACTCATAACCAGAGTTTGAAAAACCAAACCATAACTTTTTTTGAGCCATTATGGAAAGCATGGTGAAGGAGGAGACAAAGAAAGGGCAGTGGATTAGAATTCAGATCTGGATTTTGTCTTTGTGTTGTAGCAATTGGATGAATATAACTTTGAGCAACTCACTTCATCTCCCCACATTCCAGTTTCATCTCCTGTAAAATGGGGCTAATGATACCTGCCTGGCCTACCTTTTCTTTTAGAAGAATGAATGAAGCCATATGTGAAAATGCCCTAAAATCATAAAATATATAAAACATTACACAGATGTACAGATATACCTGATACATTTTTTATGATATATGATTTCCAAAGGATTCTTCTTATAAAACCCCTTCCATTCTCTCTTGCAATTAAGCAAGTGACCACTTTAAAATATTTTGCCTCAGCATAATTCCCAAATTTCTGATATATACAGAGATAATTGTGAAAGTATTGTATGTAAAAACTGGTGAAAGAGTCACTTTCTTCAAAGCCCACTTGTCTAGAAATTGTTGGTTGTTGTTTTTAGTAGGGCTCACTATGTTAGGTGAGCATGAGCATTCTTACAGATATATGGTTTAATGGGGAGAGTTAGGGTAGAAGTCAGTGAAGGAGGGGGAAAATTAAAACATAAAGGCTAAAGAATATTGTTTCCTGAAAACCTGTTAAAATAAGTAAATAATAACCAGTTCTGTGTGACATTTTACTCTCTACCACCATGCTATTCAAAATGTGCTTTGTGCATGGGCCACCATTGGGAGCTTGTTAGAAGTTCACATTCCCAGGCCCTGCTCCACACCTACCAAATTATAATCTGTATTTTAACAAGATCTTCGTGTAGTTTGTATGCCCAGCCTATTCAAGTTTGAGATTCGCTGGCCTATGAGGTATATACAGCTACATAATGCCACTTACTTCTTAAGACTATTTTGTTAAAAACAATATTGTTAATACCTTGCCTTCCACATGGCCAAGTGTGGTAGCTGAGGGATTTAAAAGTTTCTGCTGGGTGTGGTGGCTTACATCTATAATCCTAGCACCTTGGGAGGGCGAGGTGGGCAGATACTTGAGGTCAGGAGTGCGAGACCAGCCTGGCCAATATGGTGAAACCCCATCTCTACTAAAAATACAAAAGTTATTTGGGCGTGGTGGCACGTGTCTGTAATCCCAGCTACTCAGGAGGCTGAGGCACGAGAATCACTTGAACCTAGGAGGTGGAGGTTGCAGTGAGCTGAGTGAGGTTGCACCACTGCTCTCCACCCTGGGCCACAGAGCAAGTCACTGTCTAAAAAAAAAAAGAAAGTAGACTTTCTGACTCTAAAGCCTATGTTTTTCCCATGCAGATGTCTTCTGTTAAATTCATCTCTCTTGGATATTACATTATGAGGACCTACCTTGAAACCAGATGTGACCTCCAGTAATCCTTTCGGACTTTAAGATCCACTGATTTATTTAAGATACCCTACTTATAGAACCCTATCTCATGACTCAGTGAAAAGTCACAGAAGCAGAGGAAGAACTGCTTCCTTCTGTGGAGCATTCAGACCCTTTGGGTTTGTGCCAAGATGTCAGGGGAAGTTCCCATTTCATATTCTTCTTCTTTTGCTTGGATAATTGAGGACCTTAAATGATGTCAGACTTTCTGAGGTCTTTCTGTGAATTCATTCTTGGCTGATCTCATCATCATAATGCCACTATTATAAGGTACCACCCCTGGAATTGCTCAAACCTAGCAGCTGACTAGACTTCTTTAGGGTGCCCCAAGGCGGCCACTTGAAGGGCCACTTGGAGCAAAGAGGCTATTTCTGTTCTTAGGTGATGGCCTGATTCACTTGCTTACTACAAGTGCTTGAAATATGCTGCTGGATGTCCTTCAGCTTTTTCTTTCTTAATAGATTCCCAGTCTTATCACAGAAAATATGTTTGCGATAGCAGTAAACAGGCAGTGGTTGGCAAAACTGTATCATCAGTGATTTCATACAGCAGAGAACTTTGGGATTAACCACACCCAACTTAATGTAAAATACATACTGTATATGGGAAAAAAAAAATCATACAAACCAAAAAATGAAAACTCCAAGGAATAAAAAAATACTGTGATTATACCCTGAGGCTTCCTGGCATAACAGATGTGCCAACCTTAGTTTTACTTAGCGATGAGGTACGTATCATGTCCCTTAAAATCCTCATGAGTTAGCTCAATTGGCTTTCCAGATGGAGACCAATGGCCCTAAAATATCTCACCTCCTTCCTCTCCATCCCTAGGATGTAGCACAGAAGACACCACAAGTTCAAGAAAGCTTTAAGGTGAGATACCTATGGAAATCCTCAATGAGTAGATAGACTCAGAGTCACTCACAAAATGGGAACAAGTCCCCAGGTGATTGTCTCTGTTTAGTACATTACAGTGAGAAATGTCATTTTATTCCCCACTCAGTCTTTCTAGCCTTCCCTGGAGCCCCAGCCACCTATGTAAAATGCATTTAACTGTTGCACTATTATTATTCCTATCCACAGATGCCCACAGATCTTTGCTTATGGGATTCTTCCAGCCTGAATGTTCTTCACAAACTCTGCCTTTCTAAATCCCAGGAACCTTTCAATGCAGTTCTTCTCTGAAGCCTTCCTTGGTTACTACCATTAAATCTAATACCACATTTATAGCTTATGTGTTTCCTAGAGCACTTGGAAGTTCTGCCTGTTTTAGAGTTTTTTGTGTTATTGTTAGCCTGTCTTACTGGCCACATATCAGTCTGTTTTACTAGATTGTTTTACTTGTTTGTATGAATTTGCAAACCCTTATAATACCAATTTATTATACATTCTGAAACAGATGGGTGCACTAATAAATCACCATTTGACTGGGGAATGTTTCTTCTAAAGTTAAGAAAAAAATGTCAGACCTTGCTCCTCCAAAAATGTCAGGTGGATCACCTGAGGTCAGGAGTTTGAGACCACTCCTCCATTGTGGAGTAGACAAGCCATGATTATAACCCTCAAACCCTGTGGTCCTTTGAGGTTGCCACTGTATCCAGGGTGTGTGGCCAAACCAGTAGGACTTGCTCTCTGGCCTCCATGAAAAAGAGTTATTTACTTCAGAAGTAGTTCCACCCTTCCTCATTTCACAAAACTTAATGCTTTGCTATAATATAACATGATATGTGTAGTAGACTCCAAAAATATTTCCTTATTTTAAGAAATTAATACTTGTGACACAAGTGATAAAATAAAAAATTAATGGGTAGTTTTATAAATCTCATTTTATCTACATGTCTGTATTTTAAGTATTTCCCTATATTACTACACAGAAAAAATATTTCAAACAATTCTGACAAAAACTAGTAATTGTTTCATGACTGAGACTGTTACAAGGAAGTTGACTTGAAAGGGCAGGTCCTAAAAAACATAAAAAGATTCTGTAAAGCATTCTGATGGGGCAGAAATGGCAAATTTATTTTATTTTATTTTATTTTTGTTTTTTTTTTTTTTGG
>NW_016805666.1:3875393-3883237 GCF_001698545.2 Rhinopithecus bieti
GCCATTCTAACTGGTGTGAGATGGTATCTCATTGTGGTTTTAATTTGCATTTCTCTGATGGCTAGTGATGATGAGCATTTTTTCGTGTGTCTGTTGGCTGCATAAAGGTCTTCTTTTGAGAAGTGTCTGTTCATATCCTTTGCCCACTTTTTGATGGGGTTGTTTGTTTTTTTTCTTGTAAATTTGTTTAAATTCTTTGTAGATTCTGGATATTAGCCCTTTGTCAGATGAGTAGATTGCAGATTGAAGTTCTTGCCCATGCCTGTGTCCTGAATGGTATTGCCTAGGTTTTCTTTTAGGGTTTTTATGGTTTTAGGTCTAACATTTAAGTCTTTAATCCATCCTGAATTAATTTTTGTATAAGGTATAAGGAAGGGATCCAGTTTCAGCTTTCTACATATGGCTAGCCAGTTTTCCCAGCACCATTTGTTAAATAGGGAATCCTTTCTCCATTTCTTATTTTTGTCAGGTTTGTCAAAGATCAGATAGTTGTAGATGTGTGGTGTTATTTCTGAGGGCTCTGTTCTGTTCCATTGGTCTATATCTCTGTTTTGGTACCAGTACCACGCTGTTTTGGTTACTATAGCCTTGTAGTATAGTTTGAAGTCAGGTAGTGTGATGCCTCCAGCTTTGTTCTTTTGGCTTAGGATTGACTTGGCAATGCGGGGTCTTTTTTGGGTTCCATATGAACTTTAAAGTAGTGTTTTCCAATTCTGTGAAGAAAGTCATTGGTGGCTTGATGGGGATGGCATTGAATCTATAAATTACCTTGGGCAGTATAGCCATTTTCACGATATTGATTCTTCGCAAAATAAAAGGGCTTTTGCAATAGTCATATTCAAAGGCACTCTAAAGACCTAACTCAATTTGGGAGACTGAGGCGGGCCGATCACTTGAGATCAGGAGTTCGAGACCAGCTTGTCCAACATGTCTCTACTAAAAATGAAAATAAAAAAATTGGTTGGGCATGGTGGCGCACGCCTGTAATCCCAGCTACTAGATGGCTGAGACACAAGAATTGCTTGAACCCAGGAGGCAGTGGAGTGGCTAGAGATAGTTGAAGTGAGCCGAGATAGCACCATTGCACTCCAGCCCCAACTAATTCTAAGGTGATGATGGTCCCTGCTTGAGGTGCATATTGTAAAGTTAAGAGAAAATGGATACGTTCTCTTTGGTCTCCTTTTATTCTATCAATAAACATTTTAAGACCAGCCAGACTTGTGAAAATCTGGACTTTGTATATTTGTCTCCAGAGGGAAAGACAGGAGTAATAAATTTTTATAATTAAACACATGAGTAGTAACTAGAAGGAGGCAAATTATGAGTTAATATGAACACTTTCTAGCTTTCTTTAATATAGAACGTTTTACAGCCTTTTATGGCAATTGACACTTTTGAAGTTACTGTCTTCTCCATCTTTTTTGTTTGTTTTAATAGAATGTTACTCATTTTGTGTTTGTCATCTTTCCTCATGATAAGATTCAGGCTATAGATTCTCAGCTAGAATGCAGCATATGTGATACCGCGTTTTTCTTCACACATATGGAGGCACATTATGTCCAACTTTCTGTCATAGGTGATGTTAAAGTTGGTCTTATGGTAATGATGCTGTTGATTTCTCTACTGTATAATTACTGTTTATGTTTTCTCCTTTGTAACTAATCAGCAGTCTGTAGGGAGACACGTTAAGACTATGCAAATATCCTGTTTCTTGTCAAAATTTTCCCCTAGATTTAGCATTCATTCAGAATTCTTGCCTGAGTTAATCTTTACCATGATGGCTGTAAAACCTTGTTTCATATAATGCTCATTATACAGAATTTGGAATATATAGAAACATAAAATGCATAAAGGAAAAATCTAAAAGACAGCTGTCAACCTATTAAATAAATAAATGTATGTGAAGCAATTTTCATGTATTCTTTTTCTGTCTGCTCATGAATGTGTACATAAACAGAATCATATATTTTGTGATGTGAATGTGTGACTCCAGCTCTTACTGCACATTTACCAGTTCGCCTTTGTTATTCCATTGTAAATAAGGAATTCATCCCTTGTTAATCAATTAATCTATTTTTAATGTGGAATCTTAAATATTAATTTTAAAGATTTATAATTTATTATTGTTCTTATTTATTTTAGTGCTCAAAATTGTTTTATGTCTGGTCTTTGGGAGCTCCTTCAGTTTCGTTCCTGTGTACCTCTAACATGCAAGATCTTTCTTCCTTCCTTTTGTCTCTCTCCCCTCTCTTTTGTCTCTTTTCTTTATTTTTTTTTCTTTTTCTCTCTCTTCTTTCTTCCTTTCTAGAACTTTAATAATTATGATACAATAAGCTGTTCCAGACTCATCTCTCACACTGATACTGTCCTAGCCCTGAAATCAGCCATGTCTCTTAGTAGCTCTGGTTTCATTTAGTGGAAAATTGTATTAGTCAAGTTCTGGGCACTAAGTATATTCATTGCTATGGAGTAGGATCCATTGTGGCCAAAGCTGTCTTATGCAGGGCTTAATGTGGAGTGACAACAAAAAGAAGGTTCCCCAAGGTCAGAGGCAGGATAACATCACTTAATATAAGCTATTTGTTAGGAGACAGAATTTTCAGAGTGAAAATGAGGCTATTCTGGCAAATGTAACTTATAAAAATGGATGTGATCAGCCACGTGTATAACTGTGTATCTCAAAGTTTTAGCAATGTTTCAGACTCCAATCTGGGTGATCTGTGTGCTACTATAGAGAGGGAGTGTGAAAACGTAATTGTAATTTTAATCAGCAGAAACCTAAGTAATTGCTTGTCATGTTTAGAGAAACTATGAACTGAAGAGTATGGCAGTATTATCTAGAGCAGCAGTCTCCAACTTCTTTGATTATACATCCTAGAAGTAAAAATATTTAAATATGCTCCTGTGGTACAATACTAAGATTCATCAAAAGAGGCCACAATCACTATTATTAAATAGAATGAAACTTCGTAAAGTAACAGGTCAAGAATTAATTGCCTTTAACATACATGCATTTTCCAGTCACTGAAAGAAAAAGTATACAGAATATTTTCATTTTATATATGCTTAGTATTTAACTTCTTCTATTAAATAAAATTTATAAGGGGCCATTGATTTGAACTGGGCTGCTCCACCAGGCCAACAGACCAAAATGGAGTCACTCATGCTGAAGTTCCACATCACCAAACTGAAACTAAGTTGTCTATCAGACCTTCTAAGAAGTCAGGAGACAGAGAGGGATAATAGCCAAATCCCCAAACAGGCCAGTTTTAGCCAGCATGATTTTTAAAAAGTCTCCTTTGTTTATCTTTTACAAAAGTAACTTTGAAATGGCCAACCCACTTTTTGTATTCTGTTTCTGCTTTTCTCAGCCCTTTTCTGGCTTTAAAAGAAAACTCTGCTCAGCTCATCAGAACACTCATTCTATTTTATGGAATGAAGTGTTGCTTGATCTGACATTTGCAAATAAAGCCAATTAAGATCTTTAAGCTAAATTTGTTGTAACTTTGTCTTTTGATACTTTCTAAACATGATGATTCCATACTATTACCAGTTAATATCTCAACACACATTGTACACTTTGGGCAATGTCTACTACTAAAGGTAGTGAAAGTTAAGTTTATGTATCAAGTTCTCTACTATGATAGCCTATTTTTGGCTTGTCAGTTATAATAAGATGATGTAAGAGAAAAGAAATAGTTTTCTCTCTGCTCTTTACAGTTCTTAGTTGGAATGAACCCTTGTAACAAAAGAGAGATTAACAAGAGAAAAATGTACAGAAGTTTAATAACATGTATATCTCATGTATACATAGGAGCTCCTGGAGAAACCAGTAGATCTCAAAGAAATGGCTTTGAGTTCAGACTTAGATTTTATCTCCAGGTGAAACAAAGAAAGAATGGTGTGGGAGAAGGCCAGTTATGAGGAAGCATCTAGGAAAAATAAGGTAAACAGAATAAGATTTTTTAAGTTAGTAGGTAGAATTAAGGCAGATTTAAATCTAAAGTTACATTTAAGTTGGTGCCACCTCTATTAATATAAGAGTATTGGTGAGTTAGATCATCTTTCTCTCTCTTGTAGAGAGGGAGACACCTTTACAAATGGAGATTTCTTCATAGATATAAATTTCTGTTACATCTACTCATGTTTTCAGAGCTTCTTCTGTGTCTGCAGTCTCTCAAAATAATCATCTCAAAATAATGCTTATGCCAAACAGGCATATTTTGAAGTGGAGTATTATAATTTCTTATTATCACATTTTAAGGGAGCATATATTTGGTCTCCCACAATCATAAATGTTTCCCTGTCATAAGGTGATTGATGAAGATCTCCTACTTTGGTTAGAAGTGTTGATGCTACTGTTGTCACCTCTGTTTTTTATTTTGCTTTTTAATCAGATTTAAGATGACATTGATCAAAAAACACATCATTCTTTTATGTCCACTAAAAAATTAAAATGTTGCTAATTAAATGTAAAGTGACACTATTAGAGGAATTCTAATTTTAGAGATATTAAAGTGTGAAAAAATGTGTTAGAGTTGATAAATTATAGTATTATTGTTAATTTTTTTGCAAGAACCTTATAGAGCCCCAAAGTGAATAATGTAATCCATTTATTTCCTTAACTGTGTTTATTTAGACATATATTAAAAATGAATGAGTTAAGGCATTATGGTTCCTCTACAGATTGCAGAACTTTCATTCTTCCCTCAAGACATCTTTAATAACTCATGGAAAACATGAAGTACGGGTCATACCATGGTCTAACATACAGGCCTACTGAAGATATCTGTGTTAGTTTGTTCTTGTGTCACTATAAAGAAATACTACAGACTTTCCAGGAAAGCAGCAGGAGGAGACAGAACTAACGTGCAGCTCCCACTTGGATGGAAAGAACAGCATATGGAGATGCACATTGTGGACTTTTGCTCCAACAATTGCCACAGGAAGATACCAGGAAAACTTAAAGAATTCACAGAGCCTTTGAAAGAAGAGGCTTGCTGTGGCAAACTGAGACAGCTGAAAAACTGAGTTCCCAAAGTGTGAGATGGAGAAAAGTCCATCTCTGAACACACATCTCCACTGGGGAACTTGAAAATCCAGATCACTGGAGAGCATTTAACCTTGCCCAGAGCTGAAACAAATTTAGGGAGCCAACTGAAATATAAAAGTAGGAGAAGCAGCAGGAAGATCCCTGCAGGCACTCCCAGTCCTCACCTTGAGCCTAGGAAAGCCATTCCTGGCCTTATCTTGCAGGGATCCTTGGAGAAGGGAAGGCAGCCAGTGAAACTGGGGAGGGGCCACAGAGTGAAGGAAGCGCCTAGCTAAACTTTGTAATAATTTTGACTGAGCACAAATTTTCCTGAACAGAGTCTAGGGGGTCAACAGAAGGGCAGATATGAGCACAGAAGCTACAATGAATGGTGTGGGCAGGTGGTGGGTGGGGGGCTGTGAGACCTGAGAACCCTACTTTCTTTCTCAGCAGGGAGGCTTGTAGCCTGGGACCAGATCTCAGCCCCCTTCACCTGCTAGCTGAATATAAACTCAGTGCTGTTGGGAGGGGAGGGCACAACAGGAGTGTTACTGGTCTTGCTATCTGCATGGGAGCTAGGTGAGACCTGTCGCTGCTGGCTTTCCCCCACTTCCCTGGTGACCTGTATAACACTGCAGAAGCAGCCATAATCCCCTGGGAACATAACTCCACTGGCCTGAGAAACACCCCCCATACCCCACAGTGGCTGAAGCAAGCCACTTCTGAGTCTGAGCTCAGATCCACCTAATCCTGCCTCCACCTGATGGTTTTTCTCTACCTGCCATGGTAATTGAAGACAGAAGACATAAACTCCTGGGACCTCTATGGCCCTGCCCATTGTCTGAGAAATCTGAGTACTTATCCTGGCCAGTGTAGGGCAAGGTTATATCCCCTTCCTGCCCTGCAGCTGGTGGTAAGTGCCACTTCCTGACTGGAGGCCAACCAACTGAAACCACCACAGCAACTCAGAACAACCTTGCTCCAAATAAGGAGGAAACAAAAGCTAATTCCACTGCCTGCAACACTCTGGCTAAGCAGAAGACCTGAGTCTGTCCACATGAAAACTTCACTGCTACCATAATTTGCATTTGAGAAAACCAGTGCACTAAACTACTACCAAGGACTCCCAGAGTCCTGCTCACTCCTCTGCCATGGTGCTGGTATCCATGGCTGTGAGACCAGAAAATGAAACATCACAGGACTCTTTGCAGACATTCCCCAGCACCAGCCCAGAGCTCAGTAGCCCCGCTGGGTGGCTAGACCCAGAAGGGCAATAACAATCACTGCAGTCTCACTTTAAGGAAGCCTCACTCCTAGAGGAAGGAGGAGAGCACTACATCAAAGGAAGACCCTGTGAGACAAAAGAATTGGAGTGGCAGCCCTTGAGCTCCAGATCTTTCCATTGAAACAGTGGAGAAGGAGGAGAATCCAGAAAAGTATTTCTGGTAACATGACAAAACAAGGTTCTGTAACAACTCCAAAAGATCATACCAGCTCTCAAGCAATGGATCCAAGCCAAGAGTAAACCTCTGCATTACCAGATAAGGAATTCAGAAGATTGATTATTAAGCTACTTTCAAGGAGGTAGCAGAGAAAGGTGAAAACCAACTAGCCAGGCGCGGTGGCTTAAGCCTGTAATCCCAGCACTTTGGGAGGCCGAGACGGGCGGATCACGAGGTCAGGAGATTGAGACCATCCTGGCTAACACAGTGAAACCCCGTCTCTACTAAAAAAAATACAAAAAAAACTAGCTGGGCGAGGTGGCGGGCGCCTGTAGTCCCAGCTACTCGGGAGGCTGAGGCAGGAGAATGGTGTAAACCCGGGAGGCGGAGCTTGCAGTGAGCTGAGATCCGGCCACTGCACTCCAGCCTGGGTGGCAGAGCGAGACTCCGTCTCAAAAAAAAAAAAAAAAAAAAAAAAAGGAAACCAACTAAAAGCCAGGCGTGGTGGCTCATGCCTGTAATCCCAGCACTTTTGGAGACTGAGGCAGGTGGATCATGAAATCAGGAGATTGAGACTATCTTGGCTGACACGGCGAAACCCTATCTCTACTAAAAATATAAAAAATTAGTTGGGCATGGTGGCGGGCACCTGTAGTCCCAGCTACTTGGGAGGCTGAGGCAGGAGAATGACGTGATCCCAGGAGGCGGAGCTGGCAGTGGGCCAAGATTGTGCCACTGCAATCTAGACTGGGTGACAGAGCAAGACTCCGTCTCAAAAAAAAAAAGAAACCAACTAAAACACATACAAAAACATAATATGATGAAAAAGTCTCCAGATAAATAGATGTCGTAAAGAAAAGACAATCACAAATTTCTGGAAATGAAAGACATACTTAGAGAAATGCCAAATACACTGGAAAATTTCAACAATAGAATTGAACAAGTAGAAGAAAGAACTTCTGAGCTCAAAAACAAGGCTTTCAAGTTAATCCAATCCAATAAAGACCAAAAATAGAATTCAAAAAAATGAATAGGTCTCCAACTCCCGGCGCGAGCGACACTGAAGACTGGTGATTTCTGCATTTTCAACTGAGGTACTGGGGTCATCTCACTGGGGAGTGCCAGACAATCGGTGCTGGTCAGCTGCTGCAGCCTGACCAGCGAGAGCTGAAGCAGGGCGAGGCATTGCCTCACCTGGGAAGCGCAAGGGGGAAGGGAATCCCTTTTCCTAGCCAGGTGAACTGAGACACACAACACCTGGAAAATCGGGTAATTCCCACCCCAATACTGTGCTTTAAGCAAACGGGCACACCAGGAGATTATACCCACACCTGGCTGGGAGGGTCCCACGGCCACGGAGCCTCCCTCAT
>NW_016805666.1:3886679-3896924 GCF_001698545.2 Rhinopithecus bieti
CATCACTTGGACTCGGGAAGGGGAACATCACACATCGGGGCCTATCATGGGGAGGGGGGAGGGGTGAGGGATTGCATTGGGAGTTATACCTGATATAAATGACGAATTGATGGGTGCTGACTAGTTGATGGGTGCAGTACACCAACATGGCACAAGTATACATATGTAACAAACCTGCACGTTATGCACATGTACCCTAGAACTTAAAGTATAATAAAAAATAAAATAAAAAAAATAAAAAATGAATAAAGCCTCCAAGAAATTTGAGATTTTGGTATATGACCAAACATAGGAAAAATTGGTGTTCCTAAGGAAGAAAAGAAATCTAAAAGCCAGAAAACTTATTTGAGGAAATAATTGAGGAAAACTTCCCTGGTCTTGCTGGAAATCTAGACATCCACATGCAAAAAGCTCAAAGAATACCCAGGAAATTCATCACAAAAAGATCATCACCTAGGCACATAGTCATCATGTTACCTAAAGTCAAGATGAAGAAAAGAATCTTAAGAGCTGTGAGGCAAAAGCATCAGGTAATCTATAAAGGAAATCCTATCAGGTTAACAGCAGATTTCTTAGTGGAAACCCTGCAAGCCAAAAGGGATTGGGATTCTATATTTAGCCTCCTTCAACAAAATAATTATCAGCCAAGAATTTTGTATCCAGAAAACTAAGCTTCAAAAGGAAGGACTGATAATGTCTTTTTTTGGACAAACAAATATGGAGAGAATTAACCACTACCAAGCCAGCACTACAAATGCTAAAAGGAGTTCTAAATCTAAAAACAAAACCTCAAAATACATCAAAATAGAATCTTCTTAATATGTAAATCTCACAGGGCCTATAAAATAATAATACAATGAGAAAAAGAAAACCACAAGTTATTCAGGTAACAACTAGCATGATGACTAGAATTGTACCTCATATCTTGATACTAATGCTGAAGGTAAATGGCTTAAATGTTCTGTTTAAAAGGCACAGAATGGCAGAATGAACAAAAATCCACCAACCAAGTATCTGCTGTCTTCAAGAGACTCATCTAAAACATAAGGACTGATGTAAACATAAGGTAAAGAAGTGGAAAAAGATATTCCATGCAAATGGACACCAAAAGCGAACAAGAGTAGCTATCCTTACATCAGACAAAACAGACTTTAAAGCAACAACAGTTAACAAAGACAAAGAGGGACATTCTATAATGATAAAAGATCTGGTGCAACAGAAAAATATCACAACCCTAAACATATATGCACCTAACACTAGAGCTCCCAAATTTATAAAGTAATTAATGCAGAAATTGAGAAATGAGCTAGAAAGCAACACAATAATAATGGGGGAATTCATTACTCCACTGACAGCACTAAGCAGGTCATCAAGACAGAAAGTCAACAAAGAAAAAAATGGACTTAAACTGTACCCTACAAAAAATAAACTTAACAGATATTTACAGAACATTCTACCCAGCAACTGCAGAATATACATTCTGTTCATCAGCATATGGAACATTCTCCAAGACAGACTATACGAGAGGCCACAAAACAACTCTCAGAAAATTTAAGAAAATCAAAGTTATATCAAGTATTCTCTCAGAACCCAGTGGAATAAAATTGGAAATTAACTGCAAATGGGACCCTCAGAACTATACAAATACATGGAAATTAAATAATCTGCTCCTGAATGATCTCTGGGTCAACAATGGAATCAGTATGGAAATTTAAAAATTATTTGAACAGAATGATAATAGTGACAGAACCTATCAAAACCTCTGGGATACAGCAAATGTGGTGCTAAGGGGAAAATTTATGGTATTAAATGCCTACATCAAAAAGTCTGAAGAGCACAAATAGACAATCTAAGCTTACACCTCAAGGAGCTAGATAAACAAGAAAAAAAACAAAAACAAAAACAAAAAAACCCAAACCCAGCAGAAGAAAATGAATAACAAAGATCAGAGCAGAACTAAATGAAACTGAAACCAAAAGATGTATGAAACAAAAGCTGATTCTTTGTGAAGATGAATAAAACCAATAGACCGTTCATGACATTAACCAAGAAAAGAAGAGAGAAGATCCAAATAAGTCCAATTAGAAACAAAATGGGAGATATCCCTACTGATACTGCAATAAAAAGATCATTCAAAACTACTATGAATACCTTTTATGTGCACAAACTAGAAAATCTAGAGGAGATGTATAAATTCCTGCCAGTATACAACACTCCTAGATTAAACCAGGAAGAAACAGAAACTCTAAGCAGACCAATAACAAGCAACAAGATTGAAACAGTAATAAAGAAAATTGCCAACAAAAAAAGTCCAAGACCAGATGGATTCACAGCTGAATTCTACTGGACGTTCAAAGAAAAATTGGTACCAATTACACTGAAACTATTCTGAAAGGTAGAGAAAGAGGGAATCTTTTCTAAATCATTCTATGAAGCCAGCATTACCCTAATTCCAAAACCAGGAAAGGATATAGCAAAAAAAAGAAAACTACAGATCAATGTCCCTGATTAGCAGAGATGCAAAAATCTTCAATAAAATACTAGCTAGCCAAATCCAACAGCATATCAAAAATACAACACTCCATGATCCATTGGGCTTAATACCAGGGATGCAGGGTTGGTTTAATATATATAAGTCAATAAAAGTGATACACTACATAAACAGAGTTAAAAACGATCGTCTCAATAGATGCAGAAAAGGTATTTGACAAAATCCAGCATTACTTTATGATTACAACCGTCAGCAAAACTGGCATAAAAGAGACATACCTTAAAGTAATAAAAGCCATCTATGAGAAACCCACAGTCAACATTATACTGAATGGGGAAAAGTTAAAAACATTCCCCCTGACAACTGGAACAAGACGAACAAGACAAGGATGCCCACTTTCTCCTCTTCTAGTCAACATCGTACTGGAAGCCCTAGCCAGAGCAATCAAACAAAAGAAAGAAATAAAGGGCTTTCAAATCAGTAAGGAGGAAGTTGTTGTCCACCGATGATATGATTGTATACCTAAAACACCCTAAAGACTCATGTAAAAAGCTCCTGGATCTGATAAATGAATTCAGTAAATTTTCAGGACACAAAATCAATGTCCATAAGTCGGTAGCCCTGCTATACACCAACAGTGACCAACCTGAAAATCAAATCAAGAACTCAACCCCTTTTACAACAGCTGCAAATACAATACAATACAATACTACAATACAATACAATACAATACAATACAATACAATACAATACAACACAACACAACACAACACAACACAACACAACACTTAGGAATATACTTAACCAAAGAGGTGAAAAGAAAAACTATAGAACATTGCTGAAAGATATCACAGATGACACAAGCGAATGGAAACACACCTCATGCTCATGGATGAGTAGAATCAATATTATGAAAATGACCATACTGCCAAAAGCAATCTATAACTTCAAAGAAATACGCATCAAAATGCCATTGTCATTATTCTCAGGACTAGGAAAAGCAATCCTAAAATTCATATAAATCCAAGAAAAAGAGCCTGCATAGCCAAAGCAAGACAAAGCAAAAAGAACAAATCTGGGGGCATCACATTACCCGACTTCAAACGAGGGTATAGTTACCAAAGCAGCATGGTATTGGTATAAAAACAGGCAAAGACCAATGGAATAGAATAGAGAACCAAGAAATAAAGCCAAATCTTACAGTCAACGAATTTTCGACAAAACAAACAAAAACATAAAGTAGGGAAAGAATACCCTATTGGTGCTGGGATACTTAGCAAGCCACATGTAGAAGAATGAAACTGGATCCTCATCTCTAACTTTACACAAAAATCAACTCAAGATTGATCCAAGACTTAAATTTAAGACCTCAAACCATAAAAATTCTAGAAGATAACATCAGAAAAATGATTCTAAATATTGGCTTAGGCAAAGAGTTTATGACCTAGAACACAAAAGCAAATGCAACAGAAACGAAGATAAATAGATGAGATTTAAACTAAAATGCTTCTACATAGCAAAAGAAATAATCAACAGATTTAACAGACAACCCAGAGAGTTGAAGAAAATATTTGCAAACAATGTATATAACAAAGTACTAGTATTCAGAATCTATGAGGATCTCAGACAAAGCAGCAAGAAAAAAATGAACCCGTGAAAAAGTGGAATAAGGACATGAATAGACAATTCTCAAAAGAAGATATACGAATGGCCAACAACCTTATGAAAAAATGCTCAACATCACTAATGATCAGGGAAATGCAAATCAAAACCACAGTGCCATGCCACCTTACTCCTGCAAACATGGCCATAATTAAAAAATTAAAAATAATAGATGTTGGTGTGGATGTGATGAAAGGGGAACACTTTTGAACTGCTATTGGGAAGGTAAACTAGTATAATCACTATGGAAAACAGTATGGAGGCTCCTTAAATAACTAAAAGTAGATCTACCATTTGATCCAGCAATCCCACTACTGTGTATCTACCCAGAAGAAAATAATTTATTATATGAAAAGAGATACTTGCACACACATGTTTATAGCAGCACAATTCACAATTGCAAAAATATAGAACCAGCCTAAATGTTCATCAAACAATAAGTGGGTTTAAAAAAATGTGATATATGCATATTCCACAGAATATTACTTAACCATAGAAAGGAATAAAATAATGGCATTTGCTGCAATCTAGATGTAGTTGGAGATGATTATTTTAAGTGAAGCTACTCAGGAATTAAAAACCAAACGTTGTACGTTGTCACTTGTGAGTGGGAACTAAGCCTTGAGGATGCAAAAGCATAAGAATGATGTAATGCAGTCTAGGGAATTGGGGGGAAGGGCAGGAGGGGGTTGAGGGATAAAAGACTACACATTGGGTGCAGTGTACTCTGCTTTGGTGATGGGTATACCAAAATCTCAGAAATCACCACTAAAGAAGTTATTTATGTAAACAAACACTACCTGTTTCCCCAAAACTATGGCAACAATAAAATAAATAAATAAAACGGACACTATACTTATAAAAAATACATACCGAAAGCTGAATTTTTTATTTTAAAATACGGTTTAATTAGCTCACAGTTCTGCAGGCTGTACAAGTATGGCCCTGGCATCTGTTTTCCTTCTGGTGAGGCCTCAGGAAGCTTTTACTCATGGTGGAAGGTGAAGGGGGAACAGGCATATGACATGAGAAGAGAGGGGGTAAGAGAGAAAGAAGGAGGAGGTCCCAGGTTGTTTTAAACAACTAGATAATGTGAACTAACTAAGAGAGAACTCACTTTTCACCAAAGGAGTGGTGCTAAACCATTCATGAAGGATCCATCCCCATGATCCAATCATCTACCACTAGGCGCCACCTCCAACCCTGGGAATCACATTTCAACATGAGATTTGGAAGGGACAAATATACAAACCATATCAACACCAGTGTCAATATGTCTTTTAAATATGAGTCCACATTAATTTTCTCATTTAAAAAAATTCGTATCTAATTTTGACTGCTAATAAAACTATGCATGAACCTGTTGCAAGAGTCCTATAGGGAGACAAGGCTTGTTATGAAAAATGTGGTCTCTCAATTCCTTCCTATTTTATACTCCTGAAAGGGGACAATCAGGAATTTTTTTTAGCTGATTCCATCATTTTTCCTCCCAGTCTCCCTACAAGACACTTATATTGCCTCTATAATCTGACATGTGGAAATAGATGCCCCTTAATAAACTAAAATGAACACTAAAGAAAACAAAACTTACCTATGGGTTGAGGGTTCAAGGCTTGGCTAGCCTGGAAGCTTTCTAATTTTGTATGACTGCAAGAAAAAAAATACACTTTTTCTAAACTCTCTAACAATAGCAGCTTTCAGACAAATTTCTAACTTTGATTTATTTAATACCACCCAGAATACTACAACTCTGACCATATAGAGGACGGGCTTTACCATCACTCGTTTCTGAGAAGCAACTGCAGAACTTAAGCCAGTTTTGGACAACTTAGAAGAGTGTGCAGAAACGGTCCTTGTGTTTTATAATTCACCTTTTCATAAAAAGTCAATTTTACTTCATTTTAGTGCTAAATCTCCACCCCAAACAGAACATAGAATGTATGTTTGCCTATTGCACATGTGTTTTTCTTCCCTCTTAAATATGTGTGGTTTTTCCCCAAATCTGCTGCATAAAAATGACTCTTACTGTGTGATGCAGACACCGTGAGGCATAAACCCCA
Source organism: Rhinopithecus bieti (assembly GCF_001698545.2). NCBI lineage: Eukaryota > Metazoa > Chordata > Mammalia > Primates > Cercopithecidae > Rhinopithecus > Rhinopithecus bieti. The sequence continues at coordinate 3,892,893 of NW_016805666.1, forward strand.
ACCTGCCCTTTCTCTCTTCAAGGGGAGCACCTTTAGCCTATACCAGAGACTGTCTCTTTAAGGTTTGCAAATTGATATTCCAATACAATTCTCCTTTTTACTGGTTAGCCATCCTGGTCTTTTGGAAATCACTACTGTATTAGTCTGTTTTCACACTACTGATAAACACATACCAAGACCGGGAAATTTACAAAAGAAAGAGGCTCATTGGTCTTACATTTCCACATGGCTGGGGAGGCCTCACAATCATGGCAGAAGGCAAGGAGGAGCAAGTCACATCTTACATGGATGACAACAGGTGAAGAGAGCTTGTGCAGGGAAACTCCCATTTTTAAAACCATCAGATCTTGTGAGACCCATTTACCATCATGAGAACACATGGCAAAGACCCACCACCATAATTTGATAATCTCCCACCGGGTCCCTCCCACAACACTTTGGAATTATGGGAGCTACAAGATAAGATCTGGGTGGTGACATAGAGCCAAGCTATATCATTCCACCCTTTACCACCCCCAAATCTCATACCTTCACACTTCAAAAGCAATCATGCCTTCCCAACAGTCTCCCAAAGTCTGAACTCATTTCAGCATTAACTCAAAAGTCCATAGTCCAAAGTCTTATCTGAGACAAGGTAAATCCCTTCTGCCTATGAGCCTGTAAAATCAAGAGTTGGTTACTTCTTAGATACAATGAGGGTACAGGTATTGGGTAAATACAGCCATTGCAAATAGGAGACATTGGCCAAAACAAAGGGGCTACAGACCTCATGCAAGTCTGAAATCCAGCAGGGCAGTCAAATCTTCAAGCTCCAAAATGACCTCTTTTGACTCCAGGTCTCACATCCAGGTCACACTCATGCAAGTGGTGGGTCCTATGGTCTTGGACAGCTCCACTCCTGTGGCTTTGCAGGGTACAGCCTCCCCTCCAGCCGTTTTCACAGGCTGACATTGAGTGTCCACAGCTTTTCCAGGCATGTGATGCAAGCTCTTGGTGGATCTATCATTCTGGGGTCTGGTAGATAGTGGCCCTCTTCTCACAGCTCCACTAGGCAGTGCCCCAGTAGGGACTCTGTGTGGGGGCTCCAACCCCATATTTTCCTTCCACACTGCCCTATCTGAGGTACTCAATGAGAGCCCCACCTCTGCAGCAAACTTCTGCCTGGACATCCAGGTATTTCCATACATCCTCTGAAATCTAGGCAGAGGTTCCCAAACCTCAATTCTTGACTTCTGTGCACTCACAGGCTCAACGCCACATGGAAGCTGCCAAGGTTTGAGGTTTGCACCCTCTGAAGCCATGGCCTCAGCTCTACATTGGCCCCTTTCAGCCATGGCTGGAGTGGCTGGGATGCAGTGCACCAAGTCTCTAGAATTCACACAGTACAGAGACCCTGGCCCCGCCGACAAAACCACTTTTTCCTCCTAAGCCTACAGGCCTGTGATGGATGGGGCTGCCACAAAGGTCTCTGACATATCCTGGAAACATTTTCCCCATTGTCTTGATGATTAACATTTGGCTCCTCATTACTTATGCAAATTTCTGTAGCCAGCTTGAATTTCTTCTCAGAAAATTGGAATTTTTTTTCTATTGTATTGTCAAGTTGCAAATTTTTCAAACCTTTATGCTTTGTTTCCCTTTTGAAACTGAATGTCTTTAGTGGCACCCAAGTCACCTCTTAAATGCTTTGCTGCTTAGACATTTCTTCCACCAGATACCCTAAATTATCTCTCTCAAGTTCAAAGTCTCAGAAATCTCTAGGGCAGGGGCAACATGCCAAAGTCTCTTTGCTAAAACATAACAAGAGTCACCTTCACTCCAGTTCCCAACAAATTCCTCATTTCCTTCTGAGACCACCTCATTATCAGCGTTTTGGCCAAAGCCATTCAACAAGTCTCTAGTGAGTTCCAAACTTTCCCACATTTTTCTGCCTTCTGAACCCTGCAAACTGCTCCAGCCTCTGCATGTTACCCAGATCCAAAGTCACTTCCATATTTTCTGGTATCTTTTCCTCAGCGCCCCACTCTACTAGTGCCAATTTACTGTATTAGTCCATTTTCACATTGCTGATAAAGACATACCTGAGACTGGGCAATTTACAAAAGAAAGAGGTTTATTGAACTTACAGTTCCACATGGCTGGGGAGGCCTCACGATCATGATGAAAGGCAAGCAGGAGCAAGTCACATCTTATGTAACTGGCAGCAGGCAAAGAGGGGTTGTGTGGGGAAACTCCCATTTTTAAAACCATCATATCTCATGAGACCCATTCACTATCACGAGAACAGTGTGGGAAAGACACACCCTCATAATTCAGTCATCTCTCACCAGGTCCCTCCCACAACATGTGACAATTATGAGAGCAACAGGATCAGATATGGGTGGGGACACAGAGACAAACCATATCAACTACTGAAAAAATTTTTTTTTCTTTCATTTGGGGTATTATTTACTGCTTCCTGATTAGGGAAAATGAGGACTTGGCTGACATTTATTCCTACTCCACATCATCCCTTTACAGCATATGATCTCTCCATCTGCCCAGTACAGGTATATCACAAGGCTGTTGAGATCTATGTTCAGTTCTTACACTGTTATAACTGTGTACCTTTAGTACAAATTATGATTACTTTTTCCTTTTCTATACAACTTGTTACTTTTTCCTAGAATTAATAACTCCCTTTCTCTCTTGGGAGAAATAATACTTATCTTTCTCTCTTTGGGGAATTAATAATTATCTTGTTTTCTAATAATTTGTTATTCATTTGGCACCACATTTTAAGTATTATACAGTTTCCCTCAATGTGTCCAAACACATTACATAGTCTACCAATTTCATCTTTTTGAAAATGTTTCTAGAAGCTTTCTATCTTTTTTGATAGAAAAAAAGATATTCTTTGTTATCTTTTTAACATCAAAAAAGATATTCTTGATGTTATCTTCTAGAATTTTTATAGTTTCAGGTTTTAGATTTAAGTCCTTAATCCATCTTGAGTTAATTTTATTATTAGATGAGAGATGAGGATCCGGTTTCATTCTCTTACATGTGGCTAGCCAATTATCCCAGCCCCATTTGTTGAAAAGGGTATCTTTTTCCCACTTTATGTTTTTGTTTGCTTTGTTGAAGATCGGTTGGCTGTAAGTGTTTGGGTTTATTTCTGGGCTCTCTATGCTGTTCCATTGGTCTATGTGCCTATTTTTATACCAGTACCATGCTGTTTTGGTGACTATGGCCTTACAGTATAGTTTGTAATCAGGTAGTGTGATGCCTCCAGATTTATTCTTTTTGCTTAGTCTTGCTTTGAATATACAGGCTCTTTCTATGCAGAGTCCTTACTTAGTGGGCCCAAATCAATAAATTCAGCCTGATCCAACTCTATGTTCCTTCCACCATTTTCCCATACCCTTAATATCCATTCCCATGCCTGTTCCCCAGATTTCTGCTTACATTAACTAGAGAACTCAAACAGTTCTTTTCAAGTGTAGCACACCTCCTCGTGGGTCACATTCTGAACCTCACCACTAGGAGCCCACCGGGACTTTAGTTTAGTTATAGGTCTAGAGACAAACAGATGTGTTGGGGGTGGCTCCTGAGGAAAATCAACGTTATCTTGCCTGGCAATTGCCTCAGGGGAGGCCATCACTGTTGCTCAGGCAGCACAGGGTTTCTCTCCTCAGATAAAGATGGAACAACTGATGGCAGCATGGGTCGGGGAGGCGATGTTGCCACTACTGGAGATGAGGAAGCTGTTCCTTCTGGCTAAAAAGTTTCATCAGAGTTTACAATCTTATTGTCCCCAGCTCTATCAGGGTCCTCCCACACATCCCCATCCCAAGTTTCAGGGTCCCATTATTTTCCAATCAATGCCCTCACTTTTATTTTATTTTATTTTGTTTTATTTTTTAAATTATTATTATTATTATACTTTAAGTTCTAGGGTACATGTGCATAACATGCAGGTTTGTTACATATATATACTTGTGCCGTGTTGGTGTGCTGCACCCATCAACTCGTCAGCACCCATCAACTCAT
>NW_016805666.1:3897701-3913599 GCF_001698545.2 Rhinopithecus bieti
GTTTATTAAATAGGGAATCCTTTCCCCATTTCTTGTTTCTCTCAGGTTTGTCAAAGATCAGATGGCTGTAGATGTGTGGTATTATTTCTGAGGACTCTGTTCTGTTCCATTGGTCTATATCTCTGTTTTGGTACCAGTAGCATGCTGTTTTGGTTACTGTAGCCTTGTAGTATAGTTTGAAGTCAGGTAGCGTGATGCCTCCAGCTTTGTTCTTTTGACTTAGGATTGTCTTGGCAATGCGAATGCCCTCACTTTAACAGTAAACACCTGGTGAGGCTGTGCATGCATTTTTGTTGCAGATCAGCCCCTTGCATGATAAGAGCTTGTGTCTGCTTTTCAACAGTTTCAGCTCTTTCTGAAGATAAGACTCTGAAGATAAGAGTTATTCTGAAGATAAGACTTTCTGAGAGATGAGACTCTCACTCAGGGCAATCTTAGCAGAGGTGAGGCTCAGTATCTGCTTCTGAAGCTGAGACAGAATCCTAAGTTCATCATTTGCTTTCATCACTTTGTCCATTGAACTTAGGAGGAACCAACCAGCTTCATTATTTTCCTTGGTTTTCCACATATGGTCAAAGGTATTATGTACAGAGTCACTAAACTCCTTACCTCTCACAGGTGGTGAATCAGGAGTGTCAAATGCATTTATTTTGCATAACTCTCTAAACAGTTCATGCCAAGAATTATCAGTATTCTCCATACTATTAGAAGTAGATTCTAATAGTATGGTTCTAATCTTATTAAGCAGCCTACTCCAGAAACCCCAAAACTAATGAAAGAACTTCATCCTTAATATTCTGTTCCTCTAGAACCACTCCTGGTACCATAATATTAGTCAGGGTTCTCCAGATGGACAGAACTAATAGGAGATATATATCCATATCTCTCTCTATATAAGGATATATATATATAAAAATGAAATAGGATATATAGATATATAAAAAGGGAAGTTTATTAAGTATTAACTTACATGATCACAAGGTCCCACAATAGGCTGTCTGCAAGTTGAGAAGCAAGGAGAGCCAGTCTGAGTCCCAAAAACTGAAGAACTTGTAGTCCATTGTTTGAGAGTAGGAGGCATCCAGCATGGTGGAAAAATGTAAGCCGGGAGCTAGGTCAATCTCTCTTTTTCACGTATTTCTGTCTGCTTTACACTTGTTGGCAGCTGATTGAATTGTGCCCACCAGATTGGGGTGGATCTGCCCTCCCCAGCTCACTGACTCAAATGTTAATCTCTTTTGGTAACACCCTCACAGACACACCCAGGATCAATACTTTTATCCTTCAATCCAATCAAGTTGACACTCAGTATTAACCACCACACCTGCTAAATTTGAATTTCAGATGAAAATGGATACTTTCGCTTAGCATAAGTGTATTTCATGCAGATATGATTCGGTTTTGGGTCTCCCCCAAATCTCATGTTAAAATAGAATCCCTGGCTGGGCACCGTGGCTCGTGCCTGTAATCCCAGCACTTTAGGAGGCCGAGGTGGGGAGATCATTTGAGGTCAGGAGTTGAAGACCACCCTGACCAAGATGGTGAAACCCTGTCTCTACTTACTAGAAAAAAAAATCAAAAAAATTAGCTGGGCATGGTGGTTCACATGTGTAACCCCAGCTACTCGGGAGGCTGAAGCTGGAGAATAACTTGAACCTGGGAGGTGGAGGTTGCAGTGAACTGAGATTGTGCCACTACACTCCAGCCTGAGTGACAGAGTGAGATTCCACCTCAAAACTAACAAACAAAAACAGAATAAAATATAATCCCCAGTGTTGGAGATGAGGCCTACTCTTAGGTGTTTGGGTCATGAGGAAGAAAAATCCTTCATGAAAGGCTTGGTGCCCTCCTGAAGTAAGCAGTGAGTTCTTGCTCTGAGTTCGTGTGAAATCTGGCTGTTTAAAGGAGTGAGGCACCTCCCTCCTCTGTTTTGCTCCCACTCTCACCATGTGATGGTCCTATTCCCCCATCGCCTTCCACTGTGATTGAAAGCTTCCTGAGACCCTCAACAGAAGCAGATACCAGCATCATGCTTCCTGCACAGCCTGCAGAAAGATGAACCAAAATGAACCACTTTTCTTTTAAAATAATCCAGTCTCAAGCATTCCTTTATAGCAATGCAAAAATGGCCTAACACACATGCAATATTTGGGACATATTTATATGAAAAAAAAATCAGTTATTCCTTATCTGAAATTTAAACTTATCTGTTTGTCCTGTGTTTTCATTTGCTGAATGTGGCAATATTAGTCCAAACTGTTTAGGATATTTAGCAGCCTCCCTGGACCTCTATCCACTAGATGCCAGTACCAACCTCACAGCCTAGCTGTGACAACTAAAAATGTCCCCAGATACTGCCAGATGTCCCCTGGGAGGCAAAATCTCCCTTGGCTAGAACTACTGCCTTAGAAAGGGTTAGAAATGCAAAGCATGAGGTTCCACCTCAAACCGACTGAATCAGAAACTCATTAGGGAGGGATTTAGCAATCTGTACTTTCACAAGTCTTAACAGCTGTTCTGATGCAACTTAAGTTTGAGAACAAAATTGGTCTTATCTATTTCTCTAAGTGTATCTCAGAGGACATAAATAAGTATTGCTTAGTGTAGAGACCCATGGATTATCTATACCAGAATCACTATTGTTGTATATTAAAGAAACATCTAAGAGTGCACCCTGGAACTTCTTAATCAAAATTTCTAAGAGGACAAAGAAGTTGAGAGTGTAGTGGAAAACAGGGGTCCAGAGTTCTACTTTTATTTTTTAAGTAAACATACCCTGTGACTCTTGTATACACAGATATTTGAATACCACTGACTGGTATGGACTCCTCAGACTTTCTTTGTTTATATCACTAACATTCCCAATTCTAGTTTCATGTTTCCAAAACAAATTTTTGAAGATAAATTGGCTTCTGGTTTATACTTACCTACAGCAGTGTTTCTCAGCTCTGGTAACATATTTGAACCACCTAGGGAGCTTTAAAAAAATACCAATGCCCAGTCACCATCCACAACAATTAAGTCAGAATCTCTGGGAGTGGTGTTTTCTGATTTCCAGATGATTCTAATATGCAACTATGTTTGGAAACCACTGGCCTATGGGAGAAAATGCACTAGTCTTATCGATTCTAACATTCCAGTCAGTTTAATGTCTATGTTCCTCATTATACATTTAAAAATTAATATTCTGGTTAAATTTCATACTCTTTTTTTGTGTCTCTTAAATCCATTCAAGTTCTGTGGGTCCTAAGCTAACTAGTTCTGAGTACCACAGATAAATATCAGATCCCGGAGTACCATTGTATAATTGGGATATTCTCCTCCTCCACACCCCGCATGCTGGTCTTTCCTTTATTCTGTCTACTGTCTCTTGTAGCATACTCAAAATCCAACTAACTTTCAGGGCTTTCTTCAATTAATTATTAATATGATATAGAAATGACTGCGAATGTCTATCATGAAAAATAGAGGAACTTCGATGTTAACATACTCAGGCCTTTAGGTCTAACTTCCAGTTCATAGGGAATATGGAAGATAGAGAAAAAAATTAAGCACCCATAAGCAAGGACTCAGACTAATCTATAAGGTGGACATTTTATAGAATAATTTGCCTGTCTCTTCCAGAAGTCATTATTACGAAAACAAAATAATACGTTATGGCATTAAAAGGGAGAATGTTTTAAATTAAAAGAGATTTCAGAGATATAACAATCAGGGGCAATATATGGACCTTGATTAGATCCCAGTTGAACAAACCAGTCTAAAATGAAGTAATTACAGTGATAGAATTTGAACACAGTTTAGGTATTAGATGATGATAAGGATCCATATCCATTTTTTAAGGTGTGGTAACAGTATTGTGATTAGATAAGGGAAATATCCTTATTTTTAAAAAACTGCATAACAAGGACAAAACAGAATGCGATCTGTCATTTACTTCAAGTTATTTTAGTTAAAAAATAGATGATGCAGATATACCAAAGTATTAGCAATTGTTCAATCTAAATTATGGTCATAAGTGCTTGTCACATTGTTCTCTTTTTTCTTTTGCTTGAAATTTTTAATAGTAAAAAATAGGATAGTAAGAAGAAAAATAAAGTGAATATATGAAGGCAGATTGTTTAGTGGAGAAACCTCTGCAATGGAAATAAAACCACGTGAGCCTGGATTTGGCTCTGAATCATCCCCTCTGAAGGCCTCAGCTGCCTCATATACCAAATGAGGGGTTAGAATAAGGTTGTTCTTGCTGTAAGCCTGTGGTGATTGTCTTTATCCACAATTTTATTAGCTCATATTACAGATGAGAAAACTGATGCATGGAGATGATAGACCACTCAGCTGGTGTGACAGAGCTGGAACTTGAACTAGGAACCCTAACTCCAGAGTCTGCCCTCTTATGCCATATCATCACTCAACAATTACAGCACCTGCCAATTCTAACAGCAAACTATTGCGCCTAAATTTGATTTAGGACATCTCTGGGTGATGGTAAAAGTGCATGAATAAGTTTTTTGGAAAATATTTTTTATTGCTCATATTTCAATAATGAGTATGTTAGCATTTTTCTTTGAAGTTTGTGGAGGACTAGAATCCTGCAGCCAAAAGTAGCAAGCCTGAGAACAAATTTCCTTTTTTAAAAAATATCTATTTCAGTAGTTTTTGGAGTACAGGTGGTTATTGGTTACATAAACAAGTTATTTAGTGGTAATTTCTGAGATTTTAGTGCACCTAACAGCTGAGCATTGTACACTACCAGATATGTAATCTTTTGTCCCTCATCCCCCTCCTGTTCTTTCCTCCATCCCAGTCCCCAAAGTCCATTATATTGTTTTTATGCCTTTGCATAATTTCTTATGTGAAATTTTTCAGAGTAGAAAACACTCAGGGTGCAGTCATGTCTGAAATATGAAAAAACTTAACACTTTGTTTTATTGCAGACAGTGATATAAAGAAGGATACAGTTCTATTAGGACCATTGTTCTTCATCAGGGAATCAAGAACAGGTTGCTATAAAATTCTCAAGGTGGCAGGATGCGGTGGGTCACGCCTGTAATCCCAGCACTTTGGGAGGCTGAGGCGGGGGAATCACAAGTTCAGGAGTTTGAGACCAGCCTGACCAACATGGTGAAACCCCATCTGTACTAAAAATACAAAAGTTAGCTGGGTATGGTGCTGCATGCTTGTACTCCCAGCTACTCAGGAGGCTGAGGCAGGAGAATCACTTGAACCCAGGAGCGGAGGTTGCAGTGAACCAGATCACGCCACTGCACTTCAGGCTGGATGACAGAGCGAGACTCTGTCCCAGAAAAAAAAAGATAAAATTCTCAAGGTATATAGAAGCTTCCTCAGGAGGTGGAAAAGCGCACTATAAAAGACTCGATGTCATTTATTGGAGCAAATCCTCACTAAGCACCTCCTGGGTGTCAGCTCTGTGTGGGGAATCTGCAAAACACATACTTATTGGTTATCCACTGTGTGTCAGGCATTCTTGTCAGCACGGGAGCATTTTATAGTCACTGTTTCAGGTGGTGATCAAAATAGAATCCCTCTCCTCTCAGAGTTTAGTTTATAATGGGAGAGATGGTCTGTAAATGTGTAGATATGTAAGTAAATCAGAAACACGTTAGCTACTGAGAAGTGCTATTTTTACAAAACTGGAGAAATATGAAAAAGCCTGCGGGAGGCTATTTTAGGGGGTGGTCAGTTAAGGTTAATTTAAGAAGATGATATTTTACTCAAGACCCGAAGAAGAGGACATCAGTAATACATGGAAACGTCAAAAGATCCTGACTACTTACTATGTGCCAGACTTGTGGGCTCCCTACTTTTATTAGCTAATTTAAGCTTTCCTGCAGTGCTATGATGGAGGTACTATTATTTATTGTTTCCACATTACAGGTGAGAAAACTGAAGCACAGAAACAGCAGACCATTCCCCAGGTATGATGGAGCTTAGATTTGAACTTAGAAGCCTAGCTCCAGAACCCGCCCTGTTATGCCATATCATCACTCAACAATCTAGGGTAGCAGTATATTCCAGAAGAAGAAATAGAAATTGCAAAGGCTTTAGTGCAGAAAGGAACCTGGTGCATTTGAAAGACCAAAAGAAGGATAATGCGGCCTTTCAAGGAGGGGGTGGAAGCAGGAAAGGTAGGCGGGATCCTGATTATGCAGGGCTGTGTGAGATTTTATTTGAGCTTTTTAAGCAAAGGAGTTGTATTATCTGGTTTCCAGTTTCAAATGATCACCGTGCTGTACAAAAGATGGATTATGAGGGGGCAAAACTGAGGCAAAGAGATCCATTATGATGTTGCTGTCATAAAATAGGCAAGAACTCATAGTGGCTTGGATTAAGGTTGTAGTGGTGATGTGGTAAGACATAGTTGGATTAGGATTTAGTTTTAAAGGAGACATTCTGATGTGTTGGATGTGAGATGTGAGGGTAGGAGAGAAATCAAGAATAACTCCTAGGATCTTGGCCTGAGCAACAGGGTGGGTGTGGTGGCATTTACTGAGATAAAGAAGCCTTGGGAAGAAGTAGCTTTGAAGGAGAAGGAAGAAAGGGAGGAATCAATAATTCTATTTTAGCTATGTTAAGTTTGAGTTGCTTGTTATACGTCAGAATCTAGGTTTTAAATTTAGAAAAAGTTGCCTTGGTTTAGCAAAGGAAAAGATGAAAATAAACATTTTGCTGAGCGTAATTTCTTCTGAAATAAATTCAGGTTGGACAGTCAAAAGAGATATATGTGGCCCCTTGGCCACATATGGAGTAAGTTCATTAGTCTAGATCAAAAGGTGTAAACAGGTGGTTCGAGAGTATGTTTTCTTTAGACTTTAAAATGTTTAACAATTAGGATATTTCATATAAAAATGCTTTTGGCTTCTCTTAAATAATAGGAAGGCTAGGGAATATTGGGCCAGCATTTTCACTCTCTGGTTTTTATAGGTGTTCAAGTTCACAGCACAAAAACTAGATTCCAGTCTTCACTTTGCCACTTATGATTTTTTGGTATTTTTCTATCATTTAATTTCTCTGAGCCTCAGGTACTCAATCATAAACTGTGGGATGTGACGAGCTCACAGTGTCTCACATTAAATAATGGATATAAAAGCATTTCTTATATCCATAATGTGTTCTAAAAGTGTAAAACATTGTTTTCTTTTTAACAGTGAAAGTTCAGATTATTGATTAATAACTGCAAAATCGGTGTGGGAAATACCTGAATTTAATTATTTGAACAATTATCAAATTACTCCTAAAATATAGTTTAATTTAAAATAAAAGGGATAACAGAGAACTGGAAAGGAATTGGTGCATCCATTTGAGGAAAATAAATTCTCTGAGGAAAGATATACCTACAAAATACTGAGAATTTTTTATTTTATTTTACTTTATTTTATTTGATTTTATTTATTTTTGAGACGGAGTTTTGCTCTTGTTGCCCAGGCTAGAGTGCAATGGCACAATCTCAGCTCACTGTAACCTCCTTCTACCAGGTTCAAGTGATTCTCCTGCCTCAGCCTCCCGAGTATCTGGGATTACAGGCGCCCACCACCATGCCTGACTAATTTTGTATTTTTAGTAGAGACAGGGTTTCTCCATGTTGGTCAAGGTGGTCTCGAACTCCTAGCCTCAGGTGATCTGCCCGCCTCGGCCTCCCAAAGTGCTGGGATTACAGGCATGAGCCACCGTGCCCAGCCAGTACTGAGAATTTAAAACATTCAAGTGAGGCAAAGACCAAAGGGCAGAATGGAAGAAAAACAGGGCAAAGAAACTGGAGTTAGAAACCACAGATTCTTGCCCCAGCTTCATAGCTTCTTATCTGTGTGAATTTGTGAATGATGATCATAGAAGTGAATATTTCAGTGCTTCACATATATCATTTCACTTAGCACCACAATCCTATAAGGTAGATAGTGCTACCACCCCCATTTTACAGATGGAGAAATTGAGGCACAGGCTAGTTAAGTAATCTGCGTGTAGTTATGCAGCTAGGGAGTATGATAAGTCATCTCAATTCTCAGTTTCTTGAAATAAAATGTGAAAAAATATAAATTTATTTTATCAAGATGTTTTTAAAGGACTATAGTGATAGATGGAACCTATTATAAATGCCAAGAATGAAACCTATTCTTATCTACTTTATATAGAATGCCTATAGAATAACCTAGAGGCCATACCCATGTGTCTCATCAAAGTTTGATTTCCAGTGAAAGTACACACACAGATACCAAGCTGTTTATAGTTTAATTTAACTTTGTTAACATATGCATCCACCTGACATGTATGTGTATTCCAATATTATTTCGCAGGTATCTTTAGCTAATGTAACCTTCGTCTATGCGTAGCGCAAAACCACACAATGAAGCACTTTATGTGTCTGTAGTTATTGAGGCTTCAAAATATGTTGGTAACAAGTAGATCCCATCTCTTCAACCTCCCCAGCAGTCCTTTAATGCTAATATATCCATTTTTTGACAATCAGTAAGTAAAACACAAAGTTGTAAGATAATTGATCTGAGTTCTAACACCTACTCTGCCACTAACACTTTGAACTTTGGAAAGTCAATATCCCTCTCTGAGTTTTACTTCTTTCATCTATAAAATTAGAGGGATGGGCCTAGTGACCTCCAGGTTCCCCTTCTGCTCTTATACTCTGGAGTTTTATGAAATCTAGCTATAAAATGAATAGTGTCCTTTCATTGTTAATAGCGAAATATTAGTTGAACTCCCCATTAAAAATAAACGAGTCTTTACAAGTTTCCAACAGAACTACCAGGACAAAAACGAACCACAGGTTACTCATTCTTATTCCTGAAGTTGACATGGTTTATGCCTGAATGCAGGCCTTATGTGCTTTAGGAGCTCCCGAGTGCTGCACTCCAATTGCTGAACTGAATGCTAATCAGTGACTCCGGCTGTGCAGGGTGAGCCTTGTCTGATTACATCAGCAGGGTGGGCTGGGATGCTCGATTCAGTTCAGAGTAGTTATTCAGCAGTTCAGTGACACAGAGAAGGTCATGGACTTCAAAGAGAATGCTGAATGCAGAGATGAAGGCCTGTGCAGAATGGCCCAGTTAATGATCACACTTCATAATTTCACGGTGTGCTGCTTCTCCCAGACACTGTGCTCAGTCTGACTTTTGCTGGTTTGGCTGAAGAATCAGGAGCCTTCACTCCAACATCCCTCCCTTGATTTCTCAGCAGGTTTAACTGAATACTTTCTTTCTGTAATTTTTTTCTTATGCACGAGAACTTAGTAAGACATAATCTTTATCATTTTGTAGGACCTTGTTCCATGATTTTTCAAGGGTTTTTCACATCCTTTATTCCATTTAGCAGCTAACTCAGCCTGTGAGGTACACAGGACATACGTGATGACTTAGGCCTCAGAGATGAAAAAATGTCAGAGAGGGGAGAGTTTGGCCTGAAACGCATGGCTAGGAAGTGACACCTTTACCCCCAACCAGTGTTCTTTCTCCCCTACCATAACCCATCAACCTGACAGTGGGGAAAATATTTTTAAGGCTTTGCATCTTTTATGTACTCTGGAGGAAGGGGTATAATTTCTGCTTTTAAAAAATGGATTTAATAACATTTAATAATGACCGTTTCTTGCTCCCTTGTGTTATGCATAAGGTAGGTACTATGCTAGTGCCTATCTAGTTTCATTTTATATACAGTGGGTTTCGCTGTTCTGTAGAAGACTGGAGGTTTCTCACAGGCCTCTTGAGACCATCACTGTGGTTAGGGGAAGAGGGATGAATAAGTCAGACTATAGACTTCATCCCTGCTCCAGCTGGAACATCTCTACCTTCATCTGTTTTACATATTGAATTTTTTCATTATATTGTTCTGTTGCTGTTGTTTGTTTGTTTGTTTTAGAGATGGAGTGTCACTCTGTCACCAGACTGAAGTGCAATGTTTGATCATAACTCACTGCAGCCTCCAGCTCCTGGGCTCAAGTGATCCTCCCACCTGACCCTCCCTAGTAGCTAGGATTACAGATGTGCATCACCACATATGGCTAATGTTTATTTTAAATTATTTTATAGAGATGAGGGGGTCTCACAATATTGTCCAGGTTAGTCTCAAACTCCTGGCCTCAAGCAATCCTGCCTCAGCCTTCTCAGCTGCAGGAACTACAGGCGTGAGGCACCACACTCAGCCTCATTACATCGTGAACAAAGGAATCTCTAGCCAAAATGTTTGAAAACGACAGAATTATCATGTTCTTTTCAAAAGGGATGACATTGAATTACAGCCATAAGCTTTAAAGAGATGGCAGGAAAGGGCACTAAACTTTGCAATCAGGCAGGTCTGTGAGAAGACCACAGCTCCCTGGCTATGAATGAACCTGTGAACCCTCTCTGAGCCCTGGTTTCCTCTGCTAGAAAGTGACAATAATAATACTTTCTGTTTTAGTTTGCTAGAGCTTCCATAACAAAGTACCACAAACCAAGTGACTTAAACAACAGGAATTTATCGTACCACAGTTTTGGAGGCTGAAAGTCCACAATCTAGGTGTTGGCAGGATTGGTTCTTCCTCAGGGCCATGAGGGAGGAACCTGTTGCAGGTCATTCTCCTTGGCTTGTAGATGACTATCTTCTCCCTGTGTCAATTTACAGTATCCTCCCTCTATGTATGTCTTTCTCATTATCCACATTTCCCTTTTATATGAGAACACTGGTCATATTGGATTGAATCCACCCTACTCTGGTCTGACCTCATCTTAACTAACTACATCGGCAACAACTCCATGTCCAAACAAGCTTACATTCTGAGCTACTGCAGGATAGGACTTCAAGATATGAATTTTGGAGGAACACAGTTTCACTCATAACATCTTCTGTATAGGGTAAGGATTAGATGAGATTATATACTTAAAACATATTATGGATTATCTAAGATACAACAGGTATTTAACAAACATGAGTTTCCTTGACTTTCTACAATGCAATCCCTATTGCTAACTTTCTTTTTCAAACATTCATTTCTTTCTCTCTTTGCTATGATCTTTTCTAACTTTATCTTTCCCCTCACCTCTTCTGCCTATTTCCAGGGGAATTTCCGCAACTTGGGATGAGGTTATGTCACCCTGAGCTGCACCTTTCATGGGAGACCATCCTTGAAATGAGCACTTGTCTGATATTTTGAGATCATTTTTGTCCTCTCTCTCTAAGCTAAGGTTGACTGATTTGGCCTCTAGTACTGCTTTGTCTGAGGGAGGCCCTGCTGGCTAGAATAATAGTTGTGAATTCATGAAGTTTGGCCATAGGGAAAAGCTTCTGAAAAAAATTTCCCAGAGAGGTAATATCAGAATTTTCTGAGAAAAGTTTATAAACATGTCTGAGCATGAGGGGGTGGTTTGAGCAGCAGATGCCAGATTCCAAAGAAAGAACAGTTCTGGTGGAACAAAAGTTCACTGGGGCAAATAAAGGAAATACAACTGCATTTCTTTTCTATTCAATGTTGTCTAAAACCAACATGTCAGAAGTACCTCCAACCAGTCTTTGGTTATTCACTCTTCACTTGAAATGTGGCTAACTCCAGCAATCAATCTGGCGTATTATTTACCAAGAGAATTGCCTCAGAGTGGCACACTTCAAAACTTCTGTAGGTGGTTACAGGTACCACTGTTTTCTAAAGAGCAACACAGACTATCGGCGAAATAAAGAAGTTAGAGGGCAAAGACTGGGCAGCTCCCAGTCCTGCGTCTGATTTACAGAATACACCTGACACATGTAAAATGGCCAGAAAGAAGCATAACATTACCAGGGGTGGAATTGCTTTTTGCTTTTAATGCATGCAGGGAGCCTCAGGACAGAGAGAAGGAAATTGATGCTGAGGTAGATGCATTTTCGAGATGAGACACATACTGAGATAAGAATTTCCTGACTGAATGCTCAGGTTGCTGTTTGAGAAAGCTGAATCACTGGATTGGGAAGCCCGTCCCTAGGATCTTGAGATCTGCATGCCTAGATCTCTGGATGTCTGTAGGTGGGAGTGGATGCTTTGGAAAGGCAAAAGGAACACTTAGATGAAGGGATTGAGTGGGTGGAGTTGAGGTTGGAAGCTAATCTCTTCATGCAGGTGTGTGAGTGTGTATGTGTGCATGAGTGTGCTGACCTGGGCTTGGCTAGCTCAGCTGTTGTTTTGGAAGGCAGAACAACAGCTCTAAATTCCCCAGGGTATCATCAGCCAGTGTTCCAGCTCTACAATGGTGGTGGTTTTGGGAATCACAGCAGACCACCCACAAAGAAAATAAATGAACACAACATCTAGCCCTTCAAGCAAGTTTTGCACTTATAATCTCAAAACATTCAGAAGCAGGAAATATTTTACAGTTTATTGTCATGAAGCCCTTAGAACAGGCATCAGTGTTCTGAAAGAAGTAAAGCTAAACCTACTTGAGGCATAATAATATCAATAGTGTATGACAATAACAATAGTAATTTATACTTTTTATCCTTCTTTGAAGAAGTTTTTCCCACGGAGGTTTCTTGAAGACGAAAATGCCCTTGGTTTGGAGTGACTTAAATTACTGTTTTGACTCTGGCATTAACTCTATCATTTTGTACAATTACCTTTACTTCTGGAGTCATATTTTCTCATCAGTAAAAATGAGGATGAGGTGAATACTGTCTACACAGGGCAGCCCTCATGATTGATTAATCATATATTTATATCACACTTTGATAAACTGAAAAATGGGAAAAATTAAATTGTACTGTGATGTTTATTTTGCAAAAGAATCTCACAGAAATAGAAGAGTAACAACTTATTTTTCTTCTACTTTAGAAAACCAAGACTGTCTACAGAACAGCTTACCCAAATTGCAATTGGATTTTCATAATCGACATCAACAAAGCAACCAAATAAGTATTTTTCACTACACTAGAGCTTGGAGTAGTTGCAAAGAAGTATGGCAGACTAGCTGGAGAGGCAGGACATTCACACAAGAATCAGGCAGGAGGGAGCAATATTAATGTACAAACTCATATTGATATTTAAGTGTGAAGATTCCTCATGTCTGATATTGGGCTCAATTTGAAACCCTGAAGACAATATATCCTCCCATGATTCTCCACATAAACACCTCCTTTTACATATTTCAGAGGAGTTTTTGAGCATTCATGGTTCCTACATTGCACACTCTTCCAGACAGATCAAAGTGGCAAGTTTCATCCTGGCATGTCTCCAATCAACAGTCCTCAGTGGCTCATGAGATTTATTATTTCCCCCATCCCACTTTTGAAGAAAGTATTATGGCAAGAATAGAGAAAAAGAATGGTAATAGCTTACCTGCAGAGACCTTGAAACAGGGAGAAGAGGTGCTATTTAGAAATATATACTGCCTTTCTACACAAAGTTCTGAGATTTTAAGTCTTCACTTATCATCACTATCTCTAAACAAAAAAGTGGGAGATAGCAAAAAGTCTCCATTTTGCAATTCTGCGTAAAACATGACCCAAGCGTATCAAAATAGCCAGGTTCATCCCCCGTGATGGCTATAAGCCCCAGTAAACACTGATTTTAATCATCCTCGTGTGGGGGTACCATTGGTATGCAATGAAGCCTAAAGCTTTTCCACACCCTTCCCTTGCTCTTGTAAAAGTGGTTGAGAGGGAGGGTGGTGGCAGAGTGTAGTGGTTCTCACACCTTAGTGATCCAAATGAAAACTTGTTCCAAGTAAAGATGGCTGGGCCCTATCTCCAGATTTTTTTTTTTTTTTTTTTTTGTAGCCTTGGGGAAGATTCTAGGAAACCGATTTATTAATACATACCCCAGGTAAATCTAATGCAGATAGTCTGGATACCATGCTTTAAGGAATACCACTCAGTTATAAAAAGGAACAAAATAATGTCATTGCAGCAACTTGGACGGAGCTGAAAACCATTATTCTAAGTGAAGTAGCTCAGGCATAGAAAACCAAATAAATACCATATGTTCTCACTTATAAGTGGGAGCTAAGCTATGAGGACACAAAGGCGTAACAGTGATATAATGGATCTTGGGGACTTGGGAGGTGGGGAGATTGGGAGGCAGGTGAGGGACAAAAGATGACGTATTGGATACAGTGTACGCTGCTCAGGTAACGGGTACACTAAAATCTCAGAAATCACCACTAGAATACTTGCCCATGTAACCAAAAATTACCTGTACTCCAAAAACTACTGAAATAACGAAATGCAAAAACACTCAAGAAAGAAAGAAAGAAAGAGAGAGGAAGGGAGGGAGGGAGGAAGGAAGGAAAGAAGGAAGGAAGGAAGGAAGGAAGGAAGGAAGGAAGGGAAGGAAGAAAGAAAGAAGAAAGAAAGAAAGGAAAAAAGAAAAGAAATACTATCATGAGATCTAGGAGCTCAGGATTTCAAGTCACAAAAATCTAGGTTTAAATCCAAAAGCCTGCGATTCTCTGATCTTAACCATTGGGCAAGTTGTTCTACCTGCTTAAGCCTTAGTTTTGTTAAAAGGCAAAAAAAAAAAAAAAAAAAAAAAAAAAAAAAAAAACAAAAAAAACAAAACAAAACAAAAAAACCTAGACAAGTTTAAATTTAACTGAGTTTATTTGAGGAGAAAAGAAAGCATTCAACAAACAAAATGATTCACAAATCAGGTAGCCCTCAGAAGCAAAAGGTTCTAAGAACTCCTGATCTGCAACATGTTTAGGCAGTTTTATGGATAGAAAATAGAAGTGAGGCAAAAAGGACAACTTAATTGTTACAGTTTATTTGAATTAGCTGGCCCCCTACATTTGAGGAAAGCTCAGCTACTGTAACTAACCAGAATCCAGCTATCAATATATGAGTATCCTCCCAAGTTAATTGGTTTTATTACCATGAAGGACTCTATATTGGTTTGATCTGTTGGGCCTAGTACAAGAACTTAGTCCAAATCAATGGCCTCCTACAAATTTTATCCAACATTTTTTTTTCAACTATAAAATGGGAATAGTGACACCTCAGAGCGGTGGTGTAAGTTTTAAGGGGCACTAGGTATATAGTGATTTTGGTTCTGTGACTGCCACATTATAGGCACAAAATCCATGATGAACATTATTTGATGTAACTTCAAGCATAAACTATGGCAACTCTTACAAGACTTTACATCTTGAAGTCTCTAGATTTTATTCCTAAATTTAAAAAACAATAATGGCATTATTTTCCTTACAATAACGGCAAAGAACAATGGTATAATGAGTTTTTTGTATTTTTTCCCCGTCACTACAACCAACTACACTGAAGAATAGCAATTTAATTTGAACACTAGGACATGGGATATTTGTTCTTCAGGAATCTGTAGTTTCATAAGTTCTATGCCAATAAAGGTTTTTGAGACAGTCATGCAGACGTGTTGAAAAAGATTCTGACAGTCATCATAATATGAGCTAGTGAGTATAACCCAGCCATCTGAGTGTCTGTTCTGGTGTCCAGGGCCAATACCAGCTCTGCAGTTCTGTCTTTTTTTCCCCCACAGGAATGTAAGAATCAAATGAGGAAATGCAAGTGAAAGCAATTTGAAACTTGTACAACACTGTGCAGATAATAGAATTGTTATGAGGCCTCTGTTCTGAAAGCTAGAAAAGATAACACAGTAAAGAAATAATAGGCCATCTCATAAAGAAGTTTCATTGTTTTGGACTGATGGTAAGTATAGTTACGTGCCACCATCTGTTGGGTAACTGAAAAGCTGATGTCCGCATGGCAAGAGGAATCATCTGATTCGAGAAGCAGATAGAAGCCCCAGATCAGATCGTTTTTAACATTTCCTGCTATTCAGATATGGGATGTTTCTAAAAAAAAAAAAAAAAAAAAAAAAAAAAGGCAGGTGGACCAGCAAAGAGCCCAGCAGAGAGAGGCCGGAGTGATCAGATGTGGGGCGGTGGGGAGAGGCAGG
>NW_016805666.1:3913680-3941586 GCF_001698545.2 Rhinopithecus bieti
AAAAAAAAAAAAAAAAAAAAAGTAATGAAACATTAAAAAAAAAAAGAGATGAAAAAATTCTCCCAAATTTTGCTATTGAACTGACACACTTTTCTAGAAATAAATTCAAAGTAAAACATGTAGTTTTACAAACCTGTATTTTTCAGGCAACAGAGCAATCAAATAAGAAAACAAAGCCAAAATTATGGACCAAGTTGTTTACTAAATGAAAATTCTAGCCTTCATTATGGCTGTGGGATTTGGCTCTCCCAGAGCTATCACACCTGGCTTGTTGAGCAATAAATACCTGTGGCACCATGAGTCAGATGGGGCATTCACTGGCAAGTCAAGAGAACCAGGCACACTACTGAAGTGACGTCTTTCCACCTGCAAAGGTACACCACTTGCTGTCTACAAACTAATTAAGCATGATGTGGATAGAAAAGAGCAAGGAAGAGGGAGTAAGAGGCCCGGGACTGGGAGCTTCTTGGCAGAAAACATTTCTGTCAACAAACCGTCAGTCTGTTAGGCTCCACCTCATGTGATCTTTCAATACTTTGCATGCCTCTGTACAACCCATCAGATCTGTGTTGCATCTCTTTCTCCATGAGGCAGGAAATGTGTCTCATTTTTCTGTATCTTTAATGACAAACGATGTCATTGCATACAACTCAGCATAAGGCTATTAACTGAGTACAATAGCACAGATTAGAAAGTATCTCAGGTTCAAAAATTATTGCCAGTTAGTGGTAGAAAATCCGTGTCCTGCTCTAAACTTCTGGGAAAATGAATATACATTATCTTTAAGGACAATAATCAGAGATATTGTAATATAGGACGGCTGTGAAACCTGGCAGGCAGAGCTCAGAGTAGCATGAAGCTCCTTCAATGCTGAAGCTCTCTCCTTGAGCCAAAGAGGAGGCATCACTGCTGGCAGCAAGACAAGGGCACCACTCCAGTCTTTCTAGTTACCCTGCCCAAAGAGATAAATGATAGCACTTCCTCATATGAAAAGCAAGCCTCAATCCCTAACTGAAGTACATGGAATTCTGGCTTCTTCCAAAACTATATCTTCCAAAGTGTATTAGGGGGCATATTTGGCCAATTCTCAGTCAACAATTTCCCTGATCTATCTAGATCATTGGTATTTGCTGACCGTTGCTTTCTTTCTGAAATCTCGAATCCCTTATGTTCTATGAGAACATTATCTCCTGGTACTCTACTTTATAGGTGGACATTTTCTGTGACTACTTTGAGGTTTCTTTCTCCTCTCACCAAGACAAGATTATTTACCACATGGCTCAGTGTTTGACTCTTATTCCTTTTCTCTAAACAATTTTCCCTTTAGTAATTCAATCTATTCTCAAGACTTTAACTACATTAGTGTTCAAGAAGTGAGCATGTCTATCCATGTCTATCCATGCCTCTACTTTAGTTTCAGTTTTACAAATGTTTGCAAGACACCTTTTTGTAGATGCTCTGTCATCAGTTCATTGCCTTGTCTTGCTCTGCATACCGCATGCACAAATTTGGAAGGTCTCTCCTTTGGTCTGCATCTCAATTTTTCATGAATTGGCTTAGGTGGTAGAAGAAATTATTTAGAAATTCAATGAAGCTTTTTAAATTCAGAGTAAAAGAGTCTCTCAAATGAAATTCACAGTTTTCCAATGTTCTTGGCAACTATACATTTCTATCATTTTTGTTACCATATTTCTAATGGTTCAAGCTAAAAACCAATATTCAAATTTAATATTCACCCACCAGTATTTAAATGATCAGGCCTGATACGGTGGCTCATGCCTGTATTCCCAGCACTTTGGGAAGCCAAAGAGGTGAATCACTGGAAGTCAGGAGTTTGAGACCAACCTGACCGACATGGTGAAACCCTGTCTCTACTAAAAATACAAAAATTAGCCAGGCATCGTGGCACATGCCTGTAATCCCAGCTACTCTAGAGTCTGAGACAGGAGAATTGCTTGAACCCAGGAGGCAGAGGTTGCAGTGAGCAGAGATCATGCCACTGCACCCCAGCCTGGGCAACAAGAGGGAACCTCTGTCTCAAAAATAAATAAATAAATAAATAAATAAATAAATAAATAAATAGTCAGACAAATCTTTTTATCTTTATCTATTCTACTATTTGAATGACCATTGTTAGAATGGGCTAAAAGAAGATAAGATTTGAAGTCTCAGAAGGAAACATCTGGGCTCTATTACTAATAAAAATGGTTTCATGCTCTGCCTTACATTTGATTTATTCATATGGGTCTGTCTTTCCAACTGGATTTGAGGTTCTAGAAGGAAAGAGTGATATTTGATTTGTTTTAGTGTTATATAAAACAGTGTCTAATATTTTATATGTGCTCAATAAGTATTTGTTAAATTATTGCAATTTCAAGTACTAGGCTTCTTACAGATGAGACACTGAGGTGTAGAAATATATGTCGTGTGCCCATGACCAATATGAACTTCTCTCTAACTTCCCCGCTGGCGCTAGTCCTCTTCACTGCATGTCTCAGATCCTGCAAAGGCTTTTTGTCTCTACCTCCAGCCTCTTCCCTCTCACTCATCCTTCACATTGGTGCTTGATGTCATGCAACCATCTCCACTGGCTTGTTCTTGTCCATGCCATCATAATGAAATATGTCACTCGTGGCTTTTCACAACTGCTTTCCTGACCGTTTTCGAACTTGTCTCTCACTTTGATGCAGAATGCTTGTGTATTTCAAATGATCACTCTTTTCCTCCCTCTGCCACAGCCATGAGAGATTTTTCAATCTAAGAACGTGGTGGGGTTCCTGAAGGTAAAATCCACAGAAGTGTGGGGATATCCTTGACTAAAGTTCCCCCAATTTTTTCAGAGTACTTTTGGTTTCAACTATGACAATATGAAGAGCTGTTCAGCTTCCAGCAGTTCATCAAAATTCCCATTTAATTGTTCCTATCCATTTATAGCTTTAGTAGCTTCTGCCCCAGGTAAGTTGATCTTGGCTGTGTCTCCCTGAATTCATCTGTCTCTTCAGGGTAATGTAATGTTTTGTCCACAGTCTCACTTCTCTAATAGATCTAAAAAAAGTCATTGATTTTCAAGTTGTTCAACTTTTTCTTGTCATAGGGGCAGGAGTGATGACTTCTAAGCTCTTCACATTGTCAGAGTTGAAACCAAAAGTATTCTGAATCCCTCCTGATTAGTCTAACATTGTTGGATGTGGAATGGCATAAGAATGAGAAATATATGGACTGTATTTTATTTAACCTCACATTCAGCTCTGGGAAGGGCAGAATAGAGTTAAGGCTCAATATACTGCAAAGCGTTAGAGTCGAGTCAACAGAAAAAGACAAACTGTCTCACACATCAGAAAACTGCTACTCTTCAGTTAATCAGCAGAATCAGTAAAGATTTCTAAGTGTACTAATTGCATAAATTATAGAAGAGACTTGTAAAATTTAAAAAGCATAATAATGTTTTGCAGTGTTAGATGTGTGTGCCTGCATTCTTGAATAAAATTACAACCTTAGACACAGCACGTAATTATTCACACTGCTTATAAATCTGAAACTTAAAAGGGAAACCTATAAATTTTCAACAAACAATAGCACCCACACACTTACTTCATATATCTGCTCATTCCCAAGCACCAGATTTTATACAGCTGCCTGAAATTTTGGCAGAGGGCATCCTAGATGCTGCCAAGATCATGAGAAAGGAAACAGATCTTAACCCAGTCCATTCCAACTTTAAGTATTCAAGATCATACATTTCTGAGTGTTCAGGGAACAAAGATTTTGATGGTGAGAATAATGTCTGAGAAAGAGAAAATTTCATACAAAGATTAAATTTATAATATACTTTCAGAGTTATTTTTCTGATTTTTAACAGATGGGTTAAGAAACAGTGTAGATAGTGTAGAGGAGAAAAGATTTCTTCCTTTTATTATTACTATACTTTAGGTTCTGGGATACATGTGCAGAATGTGCAGGTTTGTTACATAGGTATACATGTGTCATGGTGGTTTGCTGCACCCATCAACCTGTTATCTAGGTTTTAAGCTCTGCATGCATTAGGTATTTGTCCTAATGCTCTCCCTCCCCTTTCCCCCCATTCACAGACAGGCCCTGGCATGTCGTGTTCCCCTCCCTGTGTCCATGTGTTCTCCTTGTTCAACTTCCACTTATGAGTGAGAACATGCAGTGTTTGGTTTCTGTTCCTGTGTTTGTTTACTGAGAATGATGGTTTCTAGCTTCATCCATGTCTCTGCAAAGGACAGGAACTCATCCTTTTTTGTGGCTGCACAGTGTTCTGTGGTGTATATGGGCCACATTTTCTTTATCCAGTCTATCACTGATGGGAATCTGGATTGGTTCCAAGTCTTTGCTGTTGTAAATAGTGCTGCAATAAACATATGTGTGCATGTGTCTTTATGGTAGAATGATGAAAAGATTTCTTTCCTTACCCATTGCTAGGCTCATGGCAGAGGCACTTATAACAAAAGACAGATTAACAAGATAAAAACACATAACTATAAGTTTTATGTGACACATGGACGTTCAGAAATTAATAGCCCAAAAAATAGGGAGACCTGTGTAATTTTATGCTTAGACTTGACGAAAAGTGGACAGTCATGCAAAAGTATGAGTGGACAAAGAGGGCATGATCTAATGGTGATAAATTTGGGGAGGAACTTAGTAAGGCCTCTTTGTCAAGATTCTTCTGTGTCTTCAGAGATAAGAATATTCCTTCCTTTGGGGTATTAGGAGGGTACCTGTTAAATGAGTGTCTTATACATTACTTTAGAGAAAGTCAGATTATTCTTTTATGGCCTGCTTCTGGGAAGAAGGGCATGAGAAGGTCAAAGAGACCTTCCTGCGTTTGTTGTTTTCTCAAATGCCAAGGTGCCATTTTTGGGGGTAGCATGTCCTAAATCCCATCAATAGAAAGAAGACACTTGGACGGAATCTAAGATATGACCCCTCACTGCATCTCTGAAGCATTCCATTAGGAATCCAGTAAAGTCCCAGAGAACGTATGCTAACCAGTCATTCATTCCCAGTGGCTGTGGAAGGAAAAAGTCTGGCTGTAACTGTAGGAAATGCAAAAAACTGGCTTGAGGAAACAACTTAGGAGCAAATTTTAAAGGGAGTTTATTCTTCCAGGAGAGAGATTTTTTCTCACTATAAAGCAAGACCAATCCCACAGAAGTTAGAAATGTCCAATGCCTTTTGCATTCACACTTCAAGTTGAAAAAATATTGGTGACCTTTATTCTAGGAAAGGAACGTATTGTATCAAAAGAGTCTAGATTGGGAATCAACAAAGACTAACCAGTCAGATAAATAAATACCACATGCTGGCATGATACAAGTTCTCTGTATGCTCTTTTCTAGTAATCACAAATACCCTCTCCCTGAAAGGTAATTTCTGTGTAACTTACGGGATAATTATTTCCTTGCTTTCTTCACAGTTTTGCCATGGAAATATATGCCCCTAAGATGTAATTAAATTTTGTTGTTACTAAACTTTATTAAAATTGATTAAAAATGTATATATTTTTGGATTGCTTTTTTTACACAATATTATGTTAGTCACATTTATTTATATTGCTATCTATAATGTGGTTTGTTCATTTTTTGTTGTAAGACTTTCCATTGTGTGATAATAGCACAATTTAAATATCTGTCTTTTATTGATGAACAATTATTTCTCATAAACTATGTCCCAGTGAATAGTCTTGTACATATAGCCTGTTGCAAACTTGCAATAATTTCAAGTCTTACTCTTTATTAGCTTTTCAAAGATCAAGCCAATGACAAAAGTAAAAGCTGTTTACTCAGAGATTGCTATACCAAGGAAGTCAGCCATCATCAGAGTGGCAGAGACTCAAAGGCGGGTAGAGGAATAGGCAAGCTTTATAGTGGAGAAGGGGAAGGCTTCCAGTGTGCTCTGATGGAAGGCTGTGGTCATAGGGCAGCTGTAGATGGGCTAACTAGAAGTGGGACAGCCTATGTAATTTATTAGGGGTATATATTTAGCTTTGTCTGTTTGGTCCTAAGTTAAAAGTGGTGAAAAAAATTAGGGAAACTGTCAGTTTTTAATCAAGTCCTGCCTATTTGAGGCTGGTTATTATGAAAGTTAGTTTTGAGCTTTTTGGATTGATACTAAAGATAGCAATCTAGCCTTCTTATAGCAGGCTGGCTTCCTGGTCTGTTTACTGTACAGAAGGGGGTGGACTTTCTGGGCAGGTTGCTGCAAGTTGTGGTTCAAAGTTCTATTTTTATATTTCCTCCAGCCATTGTTCATTTGTATTCTCAGCATCCCACTTTTGTGATTTTTGTCATCTGGCTTTCCTGAACTTCAGGATATAATAACAAAATATATTTCATATTACTTTTTGTGATAGTTGGATAATATTATGATATATTTGATATCTATCTCATTGTTTGACACATAATTGTTCTTTCCTCTTTACACCTCTTCCAGTTTAATAGATGCTTGACAAGTGTCTACCAGTGAACTACAAGCAGCATTGCTTGAAATGCGGATGTTGTAAAAAAAAAATCAAACACCAAAGTACTGGAGTAGCTGTATTGATGCTCCTTTCTATCCTGTGAATTCATGTCTATGTTGCTAGTTGTAACATCTCTGTGTTCCTCCCAAAGATAAAAGTCCTTAGATAAATTAGTACATTTTCCTAGTGTCACTTAGTAAGTGGAAGATCTAAGATTTAAATCTAGGGCTGTCTGATTCCAATGTACATGCTTTTATTTGCTGCTTTTCCTCCTATATGTAAATGCCTCCCAGTATTTCAGGGCATTTTCCTAACTTATCAGACCACAGGGATACTTTTTTTTTTTTTTTTGAGATGGAGTTTCCCTGTTTTGCCCAGCCTGGCGTGCAATGGCACAATCTCGGCTTACTTCAATCTCTGCCTCCCGGCTTCAAGCGATTCTTCTGCCTCAGCCTCCTGAGTAGCTGGGACTATAGGCATGCACCACCACACCCAGCTAATTTTTGTATTTTTAGTAGAGACAGGATTTTACCACGTTGGTCAGGCTAGTCTCAAACTCCTGATCCACCCGCTTTGGCCTCCCAAAGTGCTGGGATTACAGGCGTGAGTCACCACGCCCAACCAGGGATACTTTTAAGGTTATAATGTATTAATAGAAACCCCACAGAAAATGTTCAGAGATTCAAAGAATAAACAGAAGTTTATTACATAATAAGATTTTGTACTTTATTTTGATTGCCACTTAATATGAAAAACCTATTTTATACATATCCATTGTAATAAAGAGAAGCAAATGAACTACACAGTAACTAAGCTGATGGTCTTGAATTAAGCTATTCCAAACATCATTAATGCTTACATCTTGGAAAGCTCCTCACCATCTCTACCACCAGTTTTTAAAACAATGACTGTTGTTATTTAATTTTACTTTGAGGTTGTGGTTGTTTTAATTTCACTGGATTTTTGCTTATATCATTTGGTCACAATATGAGAACCTCAATATTTTTCCCCACTTAACTGCAGAACTCGTTTTGTATAGTTTGGTTGTTCAAAGTATACATAGAGTATATTACATTTTCTAAACAATAAAAAGTTACAAAATACATTTGATATATTACTAATGTAGTATTCAAATTAAATTATAAATGAAAAGTGTTGCTTTTATCTGTTTTTAAGTAATATTTAGTATTTCCTGGACGGTGTTTTAGGAAATGCGATTATAGTAAGGCTAGGCACTGTGCACTCAGCATTAGCGACAATTAGAATGCATTGAAATTTTTCAATTTTATAATTCTTTTCAGAGCTAAAATTTCTCTGTTTATCTGACCAGTTGTCAAAGGTAAGTTGGTTTTTAAAAACAATGATAAACTCTAAAGAAAGAGGCTTTCTATGTCTTTAAATATTCCAAAGGGAATATCTACCTGTTTGTGCTTTTTAGCATGTAGTAGTACTAAAGTTAGCGGATATTCATATCACCAAGGGTTTTCTTTATCTCATCACTTTTAGAAAACTATTGCATGCATACCTGATCTATAGAAATTATAGTGCATGAAATTATGGAAGTCTTTGTTTAGCATATTAAAGCTTGCCACATTGTTAATGCCCTTTCGGAAAAATTCAGGCCAGCTACTGTCCAACCCCATGGGCTCAGGCCTGCTTATTCCAGTCACTTCTTTACAAAGTCTGGCAGAGACTGCAGCTCAGACAGGTCCTTTTCTTTAAAATGGCATTCGGCTGGTGTAAGCCCTGCTCAGGTGTGACAGATAATCCATTGCTATTGCTCATATATATTGGAGTACAGTGGAATTATTTAACTGAAAGGGATAAAAATCAAAGAAGGACACAGCTTAATTTTATCTTGCTTTATAGAGGTTTAAGAAACAGTACGAGGTTTATTGAGGCTTTGTTTTGGTATACCGTATTGTTGAAACAGGCAGTTACAAAATTAAAAAATGAGACTATACTGATGTATTATTTTGCAATGACATCTGAGAAATAATATATTAATATAACCAGTAAAACAGAACTGAAATTTAGTGTTCAAGGTAAAAGGAATGTATCTGAAATTTGTGGAATTGGGTTTTATCTTAGTTTTCCTATTAAAAAAGGTATGATTCTACACAAATCAGATCACTTCTGTGAACAGCAGTTTCTTCTTTTATATAATTTCATTATAAGGTCCCTTTTGTCTGTATCACAAGATTTTAGGAAGAACTTACAACGCAATTCAAGGGAATGTTATAAAATGTTAGTGAATCCAGAGTATATAGGAAGCATTTTGCTGGGTGCTTTCTACATAATGTATACACAAATACATTGTATATTGTGAATTACCATACAAATGTATGGAAATATTGTGATATATAGAATAGTACTTACAACTGAGAACATGTGACACTTGGTTTTCTTTCTGAGTTATTTCACTTAGAATAGTGGCTTCCAGCTTTATACATGTTGCTGTGAGCTGGGCTGTGTCTTGAAAGTATGTCTATCCTTGTACATAATGTCATGAGTATAATTACCCTGACTATAATTAAATGGAATAAAATTGTTTGGAACTAAAGACAGGAAATGAGAAATGAGTAGATGAGGGTTGATGAAGAAAGCAAGGAAGATTGGGGAAAAAATGTGACTGATTGAGAGGAGGGTGAAGGATTTACCTGGAGTGAAAGGGAAAGAGTAAAAAAGAAGAGTTGAAGTTGTTTGTCGCTGTTCTTACATACATCAAATCATGCATGAGATTTGAAAGAAACTGAATTTTGGTGGCCAAAGACGTTTAGAATTAACAAGATGATACCAGCAGAGGAGTCCTCCAAGATGCGAAGTTTGGGCTGGATGTCTAAGCCAGTCTGTTTTGGTTGCTATAATAAAATATCATAAATTGGGTGGCTTATAAACAACAGATATTTATTTCTTACAGGTCTGGTGTCTGGAAAGTCTAAGATAAGGCACGAGCAGATTTGGTGAGTACTAGCTTTCTGGTTCATAGATGGCTGTCTTCATGTTACACCCTCATGTGGTAGAAGTGATGAGGGGTTTCCTGGTGTTTCTTATATAAGAGCACTAATTCCATTGGTGGAAGCTTTGCATTCATGACTTCATCAATTTTCAAAGGCCTTACTTTCAGATATTTCCACACTGGAGAATAGATGTGAAGCTATGAATTTTGGGAGAAACATACATATTTAATCTATAATATCTATTCATTAGGCACTAATGCATTGACATTAACTATTAAGTGAGGCCAAGGACTTAAGAATGTGTGTTGGCACTCCCTAGCCTTCGCCCACAAAGAAAGAATCTACTTAGTCTCTTGCCCTTCCATTTCCTGCCTACTTCTCTCTTATCCTTAGAATCTGACATAGTCAAGCCACTCTTGTCTAGGTGAATTTTTCTCTTATGTGTTTGCCGAAATAATAATTCTTTCTTTCATTTCATCCAGATATACTTTATAGTTTAGCTAAAATGATACTTCTTATCCTTGGAAGACCATTTAGCATTAGACAGAGCTGGTTTTGAGCTCATGGATAACTTACAAATGTCAGCATCTCACAGAACATCCCCCATTCTTACCACAACTCTGTGGGTATGAGGACACCCAGACTAAGTTCTGCAGAACTCAGCCAAGAAAGATGCTCAGGGCTGCCAGTCTGACAATGAGATATCACAACTATATCTGGGTTAAAATAATAAGTATAAAAACTATAACCTCTGTGACAGGCTTTTCTCCTTCCCTTCTATTTTTGGTTGGTTACTTCATTCTTTTCTCCTTCCTTTTTGCTTCCTTCTTCCTTTTATCTTTCTTCCTAATTTGCCCTCTTATTTTTCACTAGTCAGACATTCATTCAGCCAAATAGTTGGCACTATGCCACTGTTTTGAGTACTGCTGAGCATTATATTCAATTTTAGAAAAAAGTTTTCCTGCTCTCATAGAGTTTAGGTCTAGTGGCAGAGAAGGAAATTCATGCAAAATCATATACATAAAGATCAAGTTAAACTTTGATAAGTGCTCTAGAAAGAGGTGGAAGATAGTTTCAGAGCATATAATAGGGAGAAGAGAAGGCTTTTCTTAAGAAGTAATGATGGAGTAGAAATCTGAGGCACTGTAAGAGTTAATTAAATTTAAAGAAAAGTGTTCTTTTTTTAAAACTTCATTTTAAGTTCAGGGGTACATGGGCAGGTTTGTTATAATATATAGGTAAGCTTGTGTCAGATTTGTTTTACAGATTATTTAATCAGTCAGGAATTTAGCCTAGGATTCATTGGTTATTTTTTGTGATTCACTCCCTCCTCCAACTCTCCACTTTCCAGTAAGCCCCAGTGTGTGTTGTTCCCTTCTCTGTGTCCATATATTAACATTATTTAGTTCCCACTTATAAGTAAGAACATGTGGTATTTGGTCTTCTGTTGCTGCATTGGTTTGCTGAGGATAATGATCTTCAGCTCCATCTATGTCCCTGCAAAGGGCATGATCTCGTTCCTCTGTATGGCTGCATAGTATTCCGTGGTGTATATATACCACATTTTCCTTATCCAGTCTGTCATTGATGGGCATTTAGATTGATTCAATGTCTTTGCTGTTGTGAAGAGTGCTGCAGTGAACATACACATGGATGTGTCTTTATGACAGAATGATTTATATTCCTTTGGGTGTATACCCAGCAATGAGATTGCTGGATTGAGTGGTATTTCTCTTTTTAGCTCTTTGAGGAATTGCCACATTGTCTTCCACAATGGTTGAACTAATTTTCACTCCCACCAACAGTGTATAATTGTTCCTTTTTCTGCACAACCTCTCCAGCATCTGTTATTTTTTGACTTTTTGGTAATAGCCGTTTTGACTATTGTGAGATGGTATCTCATTGTGATTTTTATTTGCATTTCTCTAATGATCAGTGATGTTGAGTTTTTTTTCATATGATTGTTGGCTGCATGTATGTCTTCTTTAGAAAAGTGTCTGTTCATGTACTTGCCCATTTTAAATTTTTTTTCTTATAAATTTACTTAAGTTCCTTCTACATGCTGGATATTAGACCTTTGTCAGATGCATAATTTGCAAAAATGTTCTCCCATTCTGTAGGTTGTCTGTTTACTCTGTTGATAGTTTATTTTGTTGCGCATAAGCTCTTAAGTTTAATTAGATCCCATTTGTTAATTTTTGCTCTTGTTGTAATTGCTTTTGGCATCTTTATCATGAAATCTTTGCCTGTTTCTATGTCCAGGATGCTATTGCCTAGGTTGCCTTCCAGGGTTTTTATAGTTTTGGGTTTGACATTTAAGTTTTAATTCTTCTTGAGTAGATTTTTGTATGTGCTGTGAGGAAAGGTTCAAATTTCAATCTTCTGCATATAGCTAGCCATTTATCACAGCACCATTTATTGAATAGGGAGTCCTTTCCCCATGAGGAAAAAAAAAAACTTCAGCTTTGTCAAAGATCAGATGATTGTAGGTGTGTGACTTTATTTCTGGGCTCTCTGTTCTATTCCATTGGTCTTTGTGTCTGTTTTTGTGGGAAGAGCTTTCAAACAGTAAGAAGAACATGTGCATACACCCGTTGGTAGGAATATGTATGACACATTCAAGAAACAAAAAGAAGACCAGTGCAGCTAGAGTACCAGGAAAAAATAAGCATGGAAGCATATGATGTGGGAAAAATAGGTGGGTACCAAACAATGCAGGTTAACATTAAGAATATTTGTCTCTATTCTAAAAGAATAGAAGGACATTAAATGTTTTAAAGATGAGGATACTTACTTAGACTTCTATTTTGAAAAGATGCCTTTGGTTGCAGGAGAATAGAGAATGAATTGGCAGTTTGTAACTAAGATTACAGAAATGACTCAAAGTATTAATTTCAGGGAATTAGTTACCTAGTTTATGAAATGGATTAAAAAGTCAAAGTGAGGTAAACCAGAGTTAGCAGCAGCTTGATGTCCCTGACATGCCCAGGCTGGGAGGGCAAAGGAAAGAGGCGACGGACTGGTGTCCAGGGCCCACGGTTTTCTAATGGAAGCTGGAATCATAACAGGTAAGCTCTATATCACAGAAAAGGTAGAAAACAGTGCCATGAAAATAGCTGGCTCGTTCCTACCATCCTCCAATATCCTGCCACTGTCTCTCATTGGCAGAATCATCAGGAAGTCAGCTGACACATATCTGGGTTATCAAAGTGTGCAATGGTTAATCTCCCTACAATGTCAAGCAGCACGCAGGAAGAATGAGGGTCTGATCTAAGGGCGAATCGGTCCAGAACTAGCAGAAAGAGCAGGAGTGAATGGTGAGGTTGGTGGTGCATATTTGGAGGTATTGAAATAATTCAGCAGCTTATACTAAACTAGTGGCAGAGAAAATGGGGAGAAGTATATTTAAGACATATTTAAAAGAAAAAATCAGTAAGACTTGGTGATGGATTAAATTTGAGAATTAAGGAAATATGAAGTATAAAAAATTTCAACTATTTTCTTTGATTGGGTTAGTTTTGTGGTTTCTACAGAACTATAAAGCTGTCACTCAAAAATAATCCCTGAGTGTTTAACCAAATTGCTACTCCAAGTTATAATAAGAAACGGTAGCCAGCAATTGGCTAGATGGCATGCAGCAGAGAAAGAGGGAGATTGGCTGCTACCATGGAAACATTTGTTATTGTCACCAGGAGGCACAGGAGAGAACAGCAAGTTCTATTAACTGAGGAACAGAGGATTTATGGAATAATATTAATAGATCTCCCAGGTATCTTTTTTACTGATGATAAAAACCAACTCACTACAGAAATTTAAAAGATACCATACCAGATATGATAACAAATGCTAGGGCTGTGTGTGTGTGTGTGTGTGTGTGTGTGTGTGTGGTGAAGTAGTTGAAAAATACCTTGAGAATTTCTACAAAAAGCCATGTAGGTAGTCCAAAAACTAAGTCTCTCAAGGCATCAGAACAAAGGTGAAGATGAAGCTGTGGCATAGAAGAATTCATGGGCCAAAACATGAATGGCTGCCAACTGATCCTGTGCATTTGCAACTGCATTTAAGTGGGTGAGGTGGAGTGGACCAGAGAGCTTAGTAGTCATTAGACCTGTTCGCAACAGCTTTTGCCTGGTTCGTAAGTCCTCAGGGGAGAGTCAGGACCTTGACACAAAACGCTTCCACTTATGATAATTTATACATTTTTAACTTTAGTAATAATGTAAGCAAAAGATAGCTAAAGCAATTTTGTCAATAATAACCCAGCTATATGATGATGCACTACTTCCATGGCTCAATGAGACATTAATTAAGTGCCTAACATATGCATGACTTTGTGCTAGTTTCTTAAAGGGCCACAAAGAAATACAGAACACATTTCAGCACCGATGCCGCAAGATTCTTTCATTTTTAATTTTAGTAACACAATTTATTAGCTCTAGCAACACTGAAGTCCAAGCAAATCTACCTACTAGTATCCACCTACTAGATACCTACTACTATCTCACATATAATAAAACCTCAATCTAAATTCATGTGAAAGAAAATCTGTTTTATGGATCAAAAAAGTTAATGTGTATATGTAAAAGCCATAGGATTTGAAAAGATCCTGTGGACATTATCAAATAAGAATGAAATGAAGTGTTTGAGGTAGACAAAAGCACCATTAAACAGGTAGTTTGTTTCGGAAAAGCCTCAAAATGCCATTCTGACAAGCACACAATCTCTGAGGGTCAACAAAATAATTCTGGAAGATACATTTTTTGTGCCAGGAATTAGATTATAATCAGGTCTTTTCATAGAAAATAATTTTAAAAATCATCAAGGAAACAAACAATCAGGTGACTTGCCAGAGATAGAAAACTGAAGAGCAAGATGTAAATGTCTCGATAGAAACTGTATGAAGGGCAAGTTGACCAAACTGTTGAACTTGTGATCTTTGATTTTGTGGAGGTAATCAACATCCAACTTTAATTCTACATTGCAGAAACAATAGAATCACATTGGAAGACAATGGAAAGCCTTAGAGATAAAACCAGGCCCTTGCCTAAGATACTTGATACCTACTTTTAGGGTTCAATCAGAAATCTTGGCATCCTAAAGAAGAAAGAAGCAGGGACTCAAATTGAAAGAATTTATTTTGCAGTGAGGCAGGATCGAGGGAAAAAGGAAATGGTGGCGCTACTGAGCACACTGAGAGTGTTGTGCACTTCTCCCTCACTGAACAGTTCCCTGACCTTGCCCCTGAGTTTTCAGCTTCATTCAACTCCATAGACTGCCAAGGGAAGGCATCTGTTCTGGAGCTTTGCTCATCTGGTTGATAGGGAGGGATAAGAATGGCAAAAGGAAGGTGTAGAGGATTTACTGGTTTGGGAGAGGACTCTTTAAAAATCATTGTTTTGAAAGTTGGAGCTCTGTAATTTCCAGTGTTAGATCAAAGCCTGGTACGTCTCATAGGAATTAATCTTCTACTTACTTTGTGTTGAAGAGTGGCTTCCTGTGCCCAGAAATAAGCTGGAGTCATGGACGACTGAGTGGTGTTTCGAACTGTAGAAAAGCATGACCACAAAATCAACTCAGTTCCACGGAGTACTGGCCATGTGGTCATTATGGGTGCTGAGCATGTCTTCCCCGTCTTATTAGACTTTAGCCTCTCTATCTCTTACAAAGTAGACTATCACCTTACATTGTGGACGCCAGCCACTCAATGACTCTATTAATATGTGAAAATTCAGAATTATGAAGGGAAAAATTCGGAATCATCCTTTTGACTAAGGATAGTGTATTGGCTCACAAGTTTACAATTTGCCAAAAGTCAGACCCCTAAGGAATGCATGCACAGATAATCCCCAACTTCTGAAGGTTTGACTTACAATTATTCAACTTTACAATGGTAAAAAAGTAATACCCATTCAGTAGAAATTGTATTTCTCTTGCAATGCTGGGCAGTAGTAGTGAGCCACAGTTCCCCATCAGCCATATATTTTAAATTTATGATATTTTCAACTTAATGATTTGTTTATCAAGATGCAATTCCATTTTAAGTCAAGGAGCATCTGTATTCCATAGAGAAACACAATTATGTTTTAGGAAAATAAAACATTAATGATGAAAAAATATGGAATTTTAAATAGAAAAATTTATATGGACTATATTAACAAAACAAAGTTAAATACAAGACTCATCTGATTATTATAAACGCAAACATTACTGATGGCAGTGCAGTTGGACATCATCCGTTGGATAGCAATTTGACAATACATACGAAATGTCATAAAAAATTTAGTAATCCCATTTATTGAAAAATGCCAAAGAAAATGTAAAAGAAAGGGGCTGTATGCAAGAAGATTATTATCAAATTTAATTAATTAAAATGTTCAATTATAAGGCAATATTTCCATAAAATAGATCTTATCTATTTAATGGACTATTGCCTATGTAATAAAATAATAATTATAGCTACTAAGCAGTACCATAAATATATCAATATAAAAATGTTGAATGGGAACAATGAAATTCACTAAATTAAGGGTATACACACACACACACACACACACACACACACATATATACACATATATATATTCTGGTTAGAGCAATAAAAAATTATCTGTGCATGGATAGACACTGAAAGATATGATGGAGAGTCACTTTTTTCTAGTGTCTTGCTTTTATGTATCAAAGGAATGTTTTTATTTTTAATTTTGTGGGAACAAGATCTGCCTTTTCTCTATTTTTGTCACTCTTTTCTATACATAGATGGACAGAAGACTAATCCGATTGGTGAGTCTGGGGGAAGGGGTCACTGCACATCTACATCCTTGCCTTTGCTCTTTTCTGGGCCTTGAAGACACAGGCTGCAGGCATTTTTGCCTTTGCTCCAGCATCCTTCTATGGGTAAGGCTTCTGGGACAGGCCTGTCCCTTGCAGAGCACTCCTGACATTTTCCAACTTCACTGACTATGACTAGGTGCATGTATCAATTCTATGGGGTTAGGAATAAGATGTTTTTTGGTGGTTGTGTCTTTATCTGGTTTTGGTATTATGGTAATGCTGGCCTTGTAGATAAGTTCAGAAGTATTACCTCCTCTTCATTTATTTATTTTTTTGAAATAGGTTGCGTATAATTGGTATTAGTTCTTTAAATGTTTGGAAGAATGCCGCAGTGAATCTGTCAGTTCCTAGACTTTTCTTTGATGGGATTCTTTGTATTACTGCTTTGAGTTTATGACTTACTTATCTGTTCAGGTTTGCTAATTCTTCATGGTTCAATCTTGGTGGGTTTTATGTTTCCAGACATTTATCCATTTTTTGTAGGCTTTCAATTCTGTTGGCATATATTTGTTCATAATTGTCTCTATTGATTCTCTGTATTACTGTAGTGTCAGTAGTAATGTTTCCTTTTTCCTTTTATTTATTTGGTTCTTCTCTCTTTTTTTTATTATTTTATTATTTTATTTTTTATTTTTTCTCTCTTTTTTTCTTAGTCTAGAGAGATAAAAGTTCGTTGGTTATCTTTTCATAAAATAAGTTTTGTTTTGTTGATCTTTTTCTTAGTCTCAATTTTATTTGTTTCTACTCTGAACTTTACTATTTCTTTTCTTCTACTATTTTGGGTTGCTTTGTTTTTGCTTTTCAAGCTCCTCGAGATTATCATTAGGTTGTTTATTTGGAGTCTTTCCATTTGTTTTTCATATAGGCATTTATTGCTATAAATTCTCCTCTTAGTACTGCTTTTGCTGTATCCCCTAGGTTCCGTTATGTTATGTTCCTATTTTTGTTTCCAAAAAATTTTTAAATTTTCTTCTTAATTTCTTCATTGACCCATTGGTTGTTCATAAACTCGATGCTTTATTTCCCAGTATTGTTCAGTTTCCGAAGTACCTTTTGTTATTTATTTCTGCTTTTACTTTATTATGGTCAGAAAATATACTTGTTATGATTAAGAATTTTTAAAATTTTTTGTCTTGTTTTGTGGCCTAACATACGGTCTACACGATGGAAATGCTGAGAAGAAAAATATATATTCTGCAGCAGTCAGACAAAATGTTCTGTAAATGTCTCTTAGGGCCATGTGGCCTAGAGTACAGTTTAACTCCAATGTTTCTTCATTGATTTCCTGCCTTGATGATCTGTTCATTATCCAAAGTGGAGTACTGACGTATCCTACTGTTTTTGTATTGTAATCTATTTCTCCCTTTAGATTTATTGATATTTGCTTTATATATCTGGGTGCTCTTGTATTGAGTAGATAATAGATTTATCATTGTTAGATCCTCTTAAGGAATCATTATGTAATGCTTATATAAGGACCTTTATCATTATATAATGACCTTCTTTGTCTTTCGTTTGTTTGTTTTTGACTTAAAGTCTATTTTTCCAATGTAGTACAGCTACTCCTGATCTTTTTTGGTTTCCATCTCCATGTAGTATCTTTTTCCATCCCTTTACCTTCAGTCTGTGTATGTCTTTATATGTGAAGTGATTTTCTTGTAGGCAGCCTAGTTAGGTTTTATTTTTAATTTATTCAGCCACTCTATGTCTTTTAATTGTGGAATTTAGTTTATTTATATTCAATATTATCTTTAATAGGTAAGGCTCTATTCCTACTATTTTATTACTTGTTTCCTAGTTTTTGTGTAGTTCCTCTCTTCCTTAATTACTCTCTTTATACGTGGTTAAGTGATTTTCTTTGGTAGTATATTTAAATTTTTTTTTCAACTTTTGAGTGTCTTATACATTTTTGCTTTTTTGTTACCATGAAGCTTACTAAAATCATCCGGTAGTGGCTGAGCACAGTGGCTCATGCCTGTAATCCCAGCACTTTGGAAGGCAGAGGTGCGTGGATCACCTGAGGTCAAAAGTTCAAGACAAGCCTGGCCAACATGGTGAAACCCTATCTCTACTAAAAATACAAAAAAGTAGCCGGGTATGGTGGTAGGCACTGGTAATCTAGCTACTTGGGAGGCTGAGGCAGGAGAATCACTTGAATCCAGGAGGCAGATGTTACAGTGAGCCGAGATCATGCCATTGTGCTCCAGCCTGGGTGACAAGAGTGAAACTCTGTCTCAAAAGGAAAAAAAAATCATTCTATACTTATAACAAACATTTAAAACTAATACTGACTTAACTATGAATGCAACAACAACAACAAAAAAGAAATCAAACAACTTCCCGAACAAAAACCTGGTATGTATACCTTGTGAATTAATTCCCTTCTTCCTCTACATTTTGAATTTTTTGTGTTACAATTCACATTTTTGTATTTCTTGTTGTTTTACAAATTTTTGTAGTTATTCTTACTTTTAATAGTTTTGTGGTTTGGTCTTCTTATTAAAGACACAGGTGCTGTAAACACTACAATTACAATATTAATATTACAATTACATTAGCATCCTTTCTTTCAGTTTGAAGAACTGCCTTTAGCATTTCTTGTAGAATAGGTCTGGTAGTGATAAATTCTCTCAGCTTTTGTTTGTCTGGAAAAGTCTTTATCTCTTCTTCATTTCTGAAGGATAAGTTCGCACAATGTTCTTGTTTAACAATTTTTTTCCCCCTCAGAACTCTGAATATATTGTCCCATTCTCTCCTGGCCTGTAAGGTTTTAGCTGAATGCCTTTTGCCAGGCATATTAGATCTTCCTTTATATGTTTTTTTCCTTCTTTTCTCTCACTGCTTTCAGGATCCTCTCTTTGCCTACCACCTTTGAGAATCTGACTGTAATATTTCTTGGAGTATTCTTATTTGGGTTGAATCTGATTGATGACCTTAGACCTTCCTGTACCTGACTGTTTATATCTTTCTGCAGGTATGAAAAGTTTTCTATTGTTTCTATGATTCTTTCCACCATTTTGTCTTTCTCAGTTCCCTCTTTAATTCCAATAACCTAAATATTGCTCTTTTTATGTCATCCAATAGATCTCATACACTTTGTTTTTTTCTTTATATTCTTTTTTCATTTTCCTCTTCTGACTATATATTTTCAAATAGTCTGTCTTCAAGCTCAATGATTCTTCTCTTTTTTTTCCATTAATTCAGCTGTTGATGCTGTGTTGCATTTTTTATTTCATTCATTGTATTTTTATGTTCCAGGATTTCTGGGGGTTTTTTGTTTGTTTTAGTTACTTCATCTCTCTGTTAAGTTTCTCTGATAAATTTCAAATTGATTCTCTCTGTTTTCTTGACGTTTGTTTTCTTAAAATAGCTTTGTTGAATTATTTGTCTGAGGAATTATACATCTCCATTACTTTAAGGCTAGTTTCTGGTGCCTTATTTTGTCTGCTTGATGAGGTCATATTTTCCTGAATGTTCTTGATACTTGTAGAGTGTGATATTGTGTATACATTGAGTGCTTAGGTAAGTATTTTAGTCTTCACAGGCTGGCTTTTTATGTGCCTGTCCTTCAGAGGGCCTTCTGGAGATTCTAAACTGACTGATTGTTGCGTTTCCTGAGCCTGTGACCACAGTAGTCATCTTAGCCCTAGTGGATTCTCTAAGCCCAGGTTTGTCAAGAGTCTCACAAAGGCTCAGAGTTTGACATGGCTTTCCAGCCTAGATAGACCTGGGGAAGATCTAAGTAGGGTACTAAGGCTGTGTGGGAACGCTGCCGAGGTACCTGAGTCTGGAAGGCTATCCCAGT
The DNA here is from genome assembly GCF_001698545.2 of Rhinopithecus bieti. Lineage (NCBI taxonomy): Eukaryota > Metazoa > Chordata > Mammalia > Primates > Cercopithecidae > Rhinopithecus > Rhinopithecus bieti. Next base: position 3,933,761 of record NW_016805666.1, read on the forward strand.
GACATAGATAGGTGTGCCCCCCAGTAGGTCTTTGCACAGGCAGAAATGGTTTCCAACTACAACAAGAAGAGCTGAAGATGTGACTAGAACCCCTTGGGACTGGCTATGGGACAGACTGAAGAGCCCATCTTTTTGGTCCAGACAGGTACATAGTTCTCAGCAAGTCCTTGTGCAGGTGGGATAGATTCCTGTTTGTAGTGAGAGGGACCAGATCTAACACTGTGCCTCTTTGGGATCTGCTGTGGAAAAGAAGTTGGCTGGTGTGCCTGTCTAGGAGGGTTAGATTTCCAGGCTGGGATATATGGGCAAGTCTCCTCTGAGTCATTGTGTGAGCAGCTCTGGCCTGAGAGGTCACCTGAAGAAGGCTGGCGCAGCACCACAGGGCAACTTTCGGGTCCTACTGCCAAGATCAATGTTAGTGAGCAGACCAGCCTTTCTGCCAAGGGACTGGGGTGCTCAATTTCTTCAGGACCACATGACAGCTGATTTTGGTTGCAGGTTCAAAGCCAAACAGGGCTGTAGCCAAGCCCCCTGGGGGACTGAACTATTACTAAACTTGAGCCTAGAGGCAAGCTCAGCAGATCAGCCACCTGGATGTTGATCTGTACTTTTGAAACAACCCTCCAAAGACTTGAGCTCTACCAGGGTTTCACAAACTCCTACCTGAATCCTGCGGCTCTCACAGAGAGACTTTTGATTCTAGGTAGACGCAGAATTTTTGTGTTTTTTAGGGAGTATTAGCAGATTCCTTCTATTTTACCATTTTGGTGACATCAGTCCTTCTATGATTCTCTTTATCATATTTGCAAGATTGTCTCGTTTGTCCAGCAAATTTAATCTCACTGTATCTGAGAGACCCACTGTTGCAATGGAGGTTGTAAGTTGAAAATAATACCAAAAGAGATGAATGTAAATTTGGTTGACTATCAAATTCTATGGACAACTCAATAAAAATGTTTTATTCATTTATTTTCTTAGTTATTGAGCGGGAAGTCTTAAAGTGTCTGATTATCTATTATTAAAACAGTATGTTTTAAAATATTTTGTTAAAATTTGATTCAAATGATCAATAATTCAAAATTAATCATTAAAATAACTATGTACTCGTCGTTACTCTCAACTAAAACTGAGTAAATTGAAATTTACAGAGGATTAATGACCTCATCAAGGTCACAAAGGTAGTAAGTGGAAGGGTACTTAATCATGAGGCTATTCAAGTGTCATGGTGAATTCACAAACTGGTTACAGAAAGAGTTGAGATTGTTCATGTCAAAGTAGGTGGCTCCTTATTCTTAGAACTATAGCGGGCATTACTGTTTATCAACACTGACAAGCTTGTCACATAATCTAACACTGGTATAAGTTCATGACAAAAGTCTCTTTTGAAAGGTCTTTAGACACAGATGTCTTTCTCTTTGCTGGGATCTGTGAACTGAATCATGGTTACAGAAGGGCTGACAATCTGAGGGCCTGATGGTGAACTTCAGCAATTATGACAGTTTTCACAGTTGCTTAGCATCAAGACAGAGAATCTGAAAGGTAGTTTTTGGGGGACTTCACAGAAAAAATATCCTCTAGTGATAAATGGAATAACGTCTAATAATGTGCTGAAAGATTCTCCAAAGAGGGGAGCTTACTTGGGGGAAGTTTCTGAATTATAGTATCTGCCACCTTGCATGTTAGAGAGCTTTTGTCTGTGGAGGCTAAAAGGATGGCCACTTGTCGAGGATACTTGAAAAAGAATTAGGTTTAGTCTAAATTGTATCATTTGACCTCCAGGATCTCTTTCAGTCCTAGGTGGAAGACAACTTTAAGAAAAAAAAAAAAACCTACTCTTTCACACCTCACCATTTTCATTTCCATAAATTGTCCTCCTTGCATCAGCTCGTCTCTGAAATTCTACAGAGGTAACTGATAAAACCAATTTATCTTCTTTTGCAAACTATTTCACCTGCTTAGCAATGAGTATCTTAAAATAGAGGGGTAATATAACCTTTATCTTACAGAAAGGATGTAGGAAGATCAGAGATAAATAATTATTACAATTCTAATTTATTAGGGATATGTGAAAGAAAATTATATCAAAGTAGGGAAAGAAATGAAGAGGAGTTAATTGCTTTTTAGTTATTTATTAAATGCTAGCTTTGGGCTAGGCACAGTTCTAGAAATGAGATATAGCAGTAAATGAAAACAAAAAAATTCTACATATCTGTGGGAATATAAAAAATGTGCTTGTAAGCCAACAACTATGTGTCAGTTTGTGATAAGAATTATGAAGAAAAAACAAGTAGGATGTTAGAGAGTAATGAGGGGCTGCGTTATGTACTATTTTCTATATGATGGTCATGGGAAGCTTCTTGGATGAGGTGACATTTGAGCATAATGAATTCTATGAGGAGTCATAGCATGTGGATATCCAGAGAAAAACAATCTAGGCAGAGAGTACAGCAAATGTAAATGGCCTGCAGTGGGACTATCCCTTTGATATCTGAGGAAGAGCAAGGAGATCAATGTGGTTGTTGAAGAATGTGTCAAGGAGAGGCGATGGTATCAGAGAAACAAAGGGTCATATATTAGTTTGTTCTCATACTGCTATAAAGAACTCCTCAAGACTGGGTAAATTATTAAAAAAGAGGTTTAATTGACTCACAGCTCCACACAGCTGGGGAGGCCTCAGGAAACTTAACAATCATGGTGGAAGGGGAGGCACGTCTTATACGGCCACAGGCAAGAGAGTGTATAACGGAAGCGAAGGGGAAGAGCCCCTACAAAACCATCAGATAGAATGAGAACTTACTCACTATCATGAGAACAGCATAGGGGAAACCACCTCCATGATCCAATCACCTCCCACCAGGTCCCTCCCTCAACACCTGGGGATTACAATTTTAGATGTATTTGGGTAGAAACACAAAGCAAAACCATAATATTTTGCCCACGGTCCCTCTCAAATATCACATCTTTCACATTTCAAAACTAATTATCTGAGACAAGTCAAGGCCCTTCCACCTAGGAGCCTATAAAATAATAATAAAAAGAAAAAGTTAGTTCCCTCCAAGATACAATGGGGATATAGGCATTGAGTAAATACACTCATTTCAAATGGAAGAAATTGGCCAAAACAAAGGTGCCACAGGCCCCATGCAAGTCCAAAATCCAATAGGGCAGTTATTAAATCTTAAAGCTTCAAAATAATCCCCTGGACTCATGACTCACATCCAGGGCACACTGATTAAGGGGGTGGGCTCCCACAGCCTTGGGAAGCTCCTTCATGGGTTGGTATTGAGTGGCCTGTGGCTTTTCCAGGTATACATTGCAAGCTGTTGGTGGATCCAACATTCTGGGATCTGGAGGTTGGTGACCCTCTTCTCACAGCTCCACTAAGCAGTGCCCCAGTGAGGACTCTGTGTGGGGCCTCCAACCCCACATTTATTTCCCTTCTGTACCACCAGAGGTTCTCTATAAGGGCTTTGCTCCTGCAGCAGACTTATGCCTGGACATACAGGCATTTTCAAACATCCTCTGAAATTTAGGTGGAGGTTCCCAAACCTTAATGCTTGACTTCTGTGGACTCACAGACACAACAGCACGTAGAAGCCACCAAGGCTTGGGACTTGCACCTTCTGAAGCAATGGCCCAAGCTGTACCTTGGCCCCTCTTAGCCACAGCTGGAATGCATGGCATCAAGTTGCAATGCTGTATACAGCAGTGGAGCCCTGGGCCCAGCCCATGAAACCAGTTTTTCCTCCTAGGTCTCTGGGCCTGTGATAGAAGGGGCTGCTTCAAAGGTCTCTGACATGCCCTGGAGATATTTTCCCCATTGTCTTGGCTGTTAATGTTTGGCTCCCTATTACTTACGCAAATTTCTGCAGCCGGCTTGAATTTCTCCCCAGAAAATGGGTTTTTCTTTAGCTATTGCTTCATCAGGCTGCAAATTTTCCAAATTTTTATGCTTTGCTTCCCTTTTAAACGTAAGTTCCAATTTCAGACCATCTCTCTCAAGTTTAAAGTTCCACATATCTCTAGGGAAGAGGCAAAATGCTACCAGTCTCTTTGCTAAAGCATAGCAAAAGTGATTTTCATTCCAGTTCCCAGTAAGTTCCTCATCTCCATCTGAGACCACTTCAGCCTGGACTTCATTGTCCACATCACTATCAGCCTTTTGGTCCAAACCATTCAACACGTCTCTAGGAAGTTCCAAACTTTCCCACATCTTCCTGTCTTCTTCTGAGCCCTCCAAACTGTGCCAACCTCTGCCTGTTACCCAGTTCCAAAGTTGCTTCCACATTTTCTGCATCTTTATAGAAGTACTTCATTGCCTCAGTACCAATTTACTGTATTAGTCTATTTTAACACTGCTATAAAGAACTATAAATTTTAAAGAAAAGATGTTTATTAGACTCACAGTTCCACATGGCTGGGGAGGCCTCAGAAAACTTATAATCATGGTGGAAGGGGAAATAGGCACATCTTACATGGCAGCAGGCAAGAGAACATGTGAAGAAAGTGAAGGGAGAAGAGCACCTTATAAAACCATTGGATCTCATGAGAACACTCACTATCATAAGAACAGTATGGGGGAACCACCCCCATGATCCAATCATCTCCCACCACATCACTCCCTCAACACCTGGTGATTACTATTTGAGATGATATTTGGGTGGGAACACAAAGTCAAACCATATCAGGCCGTGTAATATATAGGACCTTGTAGATCATGCTCCAATGTGCAGAATTTGAATTTTATTCTAAGTGTAAAAGCCTTAAATGGTTTTGAGCAGAAGGGAAACATAATTATGAATTGAGTTGTAAGATAATCATGCTGCTGTCTGGAAATTAGACCATGAGTAGACAAGGATTAAAGTCCAGTGACCAATGAAAAGGTCCAATAAAATATCAGTACTCCAAATGAGAGACTACGGGATTTGGACTAATACCTAATTGATAAGTTAGCAGGGATCAGATATGGGGTAAACTGTAAACTACAGCTAACAGGATTTAACAATGGATTGGACATAGTGTATGAGACAAAAAATGTATTCAGGAGTATATTGTGAAGACCTTGGCTCACTGGCTAAAGAAACAGAGAAACAGTTAAACTGAGAAAAGTAGAATCTCAGGTTTTTGTTTTGTTTGCTGTTGGTAGGGGACAAAGGGGCTAAAAGAGGGAGGACAAAGGGGGAGAAACGGGATCAATAATTTGGTTTTGTTTGAGATTCCTATTAGACATTTTAGTGGAAATACTGAGCAAGTACTGTATAGTAAGTGTGGAGTTCAATTAACAAATGAGTCTGGAGTTTTAAATTTGTGACAGTTTTAGATGAGTTTTGATTGAAAAGACTTGACAGAATGTCAGGAAGGAGAAACCAGAAGCTGTCTATTGTCCTGAGAATTGCTTCCTGTTGGGATTTATCCTAATCTGGGAGATTTTTAAGCTAGGGCAGATTTTTGTGCTTGTATTTAACTTAAAACGCTTCCTTCTAAACTACTTCAAATCTCAACCATGTCTCATAATCTTTACACAGCTAAGTTCTGACCTCATGACTTTGTCAAAGTAGACACTTAGTTCAACTAAAAAAAGGAACAATTTAAGCTGTTAGTATTAAATAAGTGTTCAGAGTGCACCACATGTAGTTGATAGCTGTGGGCATTTAATTCATACTTTTGGTTGAATGAGAGGCTGATTGGCATTGAAAGACAATCTATTAACAGTCAAAGTGAATAAGCCTTGTCAAAATTTTAATATTGAATGTAAATTAATTTATTTTTTAAATTTTCTGGACAGTGCATGCTTTTACTTACTTTTTTTTAAATAAGGAGAGTTTTAAAAGACATTAATAATAAAACAAGCTTCAAAACATGTCCTGTTTAAACAATTAACAAAATAAACTTTCTGCGAAAGTTTGAAATTATCATTTTTCACAAATTATTAATATATTCAATAAACAAAACTTTTGTATGCTGAAAACATAGGAATTCAATAGAGGAATTATCTCAGGGCTGGAAAATTATAAAATTAAGACAATTTCCCTGTAAGTTTTACAGTATTATAGACAAGACACACTTATGTTCATATTTAATGAATATAAGTTATCAGATGCCTACTAAGTGCCAGGTACCAAGCAAGATACTTTCTCCTTTCTCAGACAGTCTTGAGATGAGATTGTGGGGTTGTCAGGTACACAATAATACACAGAAACAGTAACTGATTACATTCATCATGATGCGGTGATTAAAATATCTATGACCTGCAATAAACTTAGAGAAAAAAAGCACGAATGGTACCAGTTTTAGAGGAAAAGAGAATCTTCATAAAAGCAAATTTTCTCTCCTTAACAAACCTATGGCTTAGGTTGGACAGAGGGGATTAATCCTAACATTTTCTTTACGGTATTTCTTTTCTTTTTTCGGAGTTGGACTCACTCACAGTGAGGTGGCAGTTTAGACTTAAAACGATTAGACAGCATAGGAAACTTAATCTCAACCTACTTAATTTCCTAGGATTCCTGGCTGGAATACTAGACTGTTTTGTAAATGTACAACCTGAGATCATGGAGCGTTGGAGGCTGCTTGTGCAGCTGGCTAAGCAATACAGAAGTAAAAGATCAGTACTAGAACTCAGAAGATCCAAGCTTACATCTTACCTCCATTATTTTTGTGAGTTTGGGTGAAACGCTTCTTTTTTCCAGGTCTCAATCTAACTATTTGTATAAAAGGAGATTGGTGAATATATTAATCAGGACTCTTTCAGAAGTAAATGATAGAAATACAAGTCAAAATGCATTAAGAAAATATGAAATTTATATGTGCATAAAAACTCTACGTAGGAGTGGATCAAGAGGCTTGATTTATATGATCAGGCATTTTTCCTCTGGCTCAGTTCTGCTTTTTTCGTAGAGTTGCTTTCATTTGTTTTTTTATTAGCTCTAGGGTTTTTTATTTCATCTTCTAGATAAAGAGTTTTCTTCCCTGATAATTATAATAAAAGATCTGAAATGGAGCCTCATTGATCTGACTTGAGTCATATACTCTACCTTAATCATTATTCATTAGTTTATCAATTTATTTGCTAGTTACTATTTGAGCTCTACTGTGTGATAGGCACTGTTCTAAGCATTTGTGATACAAAGATGAACATATATACACAAACATAAACATATAAAATAGCTACTTTTATAAAGCATTCATTCTCATGAAACAGTCAATACAGTAATGCATGAATAAAAAATATAATATTCTGTCATTCTTGTCATGTTACAAAGAAAAATAAAGCAGGGAAAGAGAATAGAGTGTCATAGGTGGCTACTTTATATAGGGTGATCAGAGAGGTCTTTTCTGATAAGAAAATTCTTTTGGGAGAAAACGGATGATGTGAAAAAAGCAGTAAGTTTAAGATGTGCACTTGTTGCATCTCAGAAATAGCAAGGAGACCAGTATGGCCAGGTCAAGATGATCTAGAAGGAGAGTAGTAACGTATAAGGATGGGAAAGTAGCTAGTGTCAGATTTAATTTTAAGTGAGCTGGAAATCTTGGAGGATTGTGAACAGTAGAGTGATAAGATAATTATCTAACTTATGTCTTCCAAAGATATTGCTGCTAGATAGAGAATAAACAGTAGGACCACAGTGAGAACGGTGCCACTCTGGGTTTTTATAACAAAGTAGCCCTGAGACACAGACTGTGTCAGAGTGAGTAGTTTCACCAATAACATTTCAGTAAAATTGCTTTGCTTCCAATATCTTATGAAGAACTAAAATAGCAAAGTGGCTGCATTCAGACTCATTTTCACTTTATTCTTTTAAATAAAAGTCACATCAAGAAAATGT
>NW_016805666.1:3941687-3995262 GCF_001698545.2 Rhinopithecus bieti
GTAATATGGAATTCTCAATGCTGAGTCCATATTATTCCATTACTTCTGTAATATGGAATTCTCAATGCTGAGTCCATATTATTCCATTACTTCTGTAATGTGGAATTCTCAATGCTGAGTCCATATATTATTCTGACAGACAGACATGAGGTAGGATGATATTTGAAGCTGGGGAAAGGACTGTACCTGAATGTGTGCTTGAAATTGCAAGATATAGGCTTTCATTTTACATATATATAATTTACATATATATGTAAATATATGTATTATATTATCTCTATATTAATATATTATTTACATATGTGTGTAAATATATATTATTTTATATATTATTTAATATATTTACACATATATGTGTATATATGTATAAATATGCATACATAGTATATATATTTACACATATAGTATTACATGTGTACTATGTATATTTACACATATATGTGTATATATGTGTATATTATTAAATACATATTATTTACACATATATGTAAATAGATATTACATATATTTATTTTTCAGATGTATATATATATATACACACACACACGCACATACACACACACACACACACACACATATACATACCTGAAAAAAAAAACCTTTATTTATCCAGTATTTCTCATTTACAAAGGACATTTCCATATGTCATTTGACTTCCACTGAAGTCCTGTGAGTTAAATTGGACATATATCATGACTGAGACTGAAAGATAAGTTTTTCAAGGCTACATAGCTAATGAAGTAGGCAAAAGCTGGTTTTGATGGGCAGCAACGTGCCCATCTATGAAACTAAACACCCTAATTCACTTGCTGCTGAATACGACCATGGACAACCATTCTATCCAATGAGACATCAAAATAGAGGTATTTATTTTTTAAAAAACATATTTCTTAATTGTCTTTTCCATATACTATTTGATATAAACAAAAAAGAATATGTATGTAATATATGTAAGTCTTAAAGAATAATAATTATTTAATGAATACCTATAAACCCACTACCTAACCCAAGGACTAGAACGTTACCGACAATAACCATATACTTGTGACTCCTTTACCCATCCTACTGCTTGTCTTCTTTCAAAGGAAACATTCTATTAAATTTTGTTATTCATGTCCATGCCTTTTCTTTACAATAGTGTGATCTCACATGTATATTTTACATACACACACACACACACACACACCCCTTAACAATATATTATTTAGTTTTGCTAGTTGTGAGTTAAAAATGATATTATGCGCAATGAGTCCTTCTGGGAGTTGCTTTGTTATTTTTTTCTGAGACAGAGTTTCGCCCTTGTTGCCCAGGCAGGAGTGAAATGGCGTGATCTCTGCTCACGGCAACCTCCGCCTCCTGGGTTCAAGTGATCTTCCTTCCTCAGCCTCCCAAGTAGCTGGAATTACAGGTATGTGCCACCACGCCTGGCTAATTTTGTATTTTTAGTAGAAACGGTGTTTCTTCATGTTTCTCCCGACCTCAGGTGATCCGCCCACCTTGGCCTCCCAACGTGCTGGGATGACAGGTGTGAGCCTGGGAGGTGCTTTTTTCACTCAAAATTGTTTCTAAGGAAATATTCATTTTACATAACTGTATCTATTTATTTTTTCATTTTTACTGCTATAAGATGTTTCAATGTGTAAACACACCACAAATTATTTATCATTAAACCAGTGAAAATTTTAAAGGTTTCCAGTTTTCTTACTATAGCTACAATTGTCATTCTTATACATGTACTCCGATATACATATAAGAGTTTCTCAAAAATGTATGCTTACTAGCACATTTTAATGCGAAGTTGGATGTTTAAATTTACAGTATAATGTTAGTATTCCTTTCAAAATTTGTTAGATCAATTGGAGACCATCATTAATCCAAATATCCTACAACACTTGTAAGCATATCAGACATCTTACATTTTGTCAATCTGGTGAACATATGAGTCTGGTTTAAAATTATATTTTTCATTTATTTTATTAATAAGATTTTGTTATTGAAGTTATTAATAAGGTTGAGCATAATTTCATATTTTAATAAGCTTATATCATTTATCTTTTGCAAAATGCCTTTGCATGAATTTTGCTTTTTTTCTATTTGGTTGTAGTTGTTATAATTGATTTATTGGTTTTTAAAAATATTCTGAATATTAAGTCTTTGTTTATTATATGCTATGCGGTGGTTATTCTTCCTAATTTTGGATTGCCTTCTGATGTTTCTATTATGTCTTTGATGAACAGGGTCCTTTATTTTAACACAGTTGTATATAACTATTTTTTAAGGTTTTGTTTTTGTGTCTTATTTAATTAGAAAAATTCTTTAATTTATGGTGAGAAATTTATTCTTCTGTATTTTTTTCTGATTTTTTTTTATATTTTAGTCTTTAACCTATGTAAAATTAATTTTTGTGTATGGTGTGGGTTAGAGACCATGTTCGTTTGTTTTTTCCCCTGTAAATATCCACTTGCCCCACAGCATATATTGAAGCATCCCTAATTTCTCTGTTGATCTGTAATACCATCATGTCTTATATCACAATTCCATACATGCTTAGCTCTGTTTGTACTCTCTATTCTATCCCACTTTTCAGTTTTCCACCCACTGAGGATTTATGAAAAAGTTCTGATTTTCTGATATATAGGTACTACTCCTTTCTCCTGTTTGCCTTATTCTTCTTTTGCTTCTTCATCTTCTTGACTTGGATAAGGTGATAAGAGTGAAAGTAGAGTAACCTTCCTAGAACCAAAATAGCCACGAGAACGGAAGCCATACACTAAGAATGACAAAGAGAGAAGATGACTGAACAATGATTTTACAAATTCATCAAATCATCTGTCTGCTACCTACCTTGGGACAACTTGGTCTGTAAGAAAACCAAAGCTCTATTGGCTAATTCTCTATACTTTCATGTGACATTCAGGAGGTATGCTGCTCTTCAAGTAAGAATCTTTCATGGAGTGGGAGTGGAGGGGCCGGGGTGGTGGGCAGTTTGCTGACAGCTTTTTGCTGCAGTGCTGTTGGCAGCTGCTACAACTTTCTAGTTGAAGTCACACTTTTAACAGCTCACAGATAATGAGTAAGTACAGTGGGGATATTACAAAGTGACCATTGCTGCCCAATGCAGGACTAACTTATGGACATCCTTTAAACAAGAACTCCTCATGGGCTGGCCACAAGGCTTTATAAGAACACTCAACAGCCTAAAGTTTTTCTGGCACAATTATCCTGCTTTCCTGTTATCCATTCGCAGGTGTCAGACCAGGCTGTATTTGTTAACTATAGCCCATAGGCTAAATCTGGTCCACAGCCTTTTTTTGTGTGCATGTGGCCCACAAACTAAGAATGATTTACATATTTCAAAGAATGATACAAGTGACAAAATATTAGGAATATATTATAGACAATTTATGTGACCCACAAAGCCTGAAATATTTGCTATCTGGTCATTTACAGAAAAAAGTTTGCTCATCCCTCCCATCCCTGGCACAGATTTTCCTATCTACTCCTGCTGCCTTTTCCTATTTTTTTTTTCTCCACAGGCATTAGCCGTCATGCTTTTGCAAGTCTAACTCTGACTTGGCATCCTCCTTCCCAGAACACTTAAACTGACAGGTTTGGTTTCTATCACATTAAATTACAAAGATGCAATTATTAAAAGGCCAGATTCAGGATCGGAATCCAGGGCTGGTCTGTGACCCTAACACACCAGATTTCTTTGATGATACTCTCACAGAGAAAAAAAGAATGAAAAATTTGAGAGATAATAAAAGATGGATTCAGTAATGAGAAAAATAAATTTGGTTTCTTCCATTATTAACCAGCTAGCCTAGTGATATGTAACAGTCAATCTAAATATCCAAAGACTGGAGCATATTTTCAACTTGACTCAATCCTGTGAAACTGATGTTTTGTTACTATCTTCTCTTGAAATCCTTTTCTCCATTCTAGTTCTTCACATGCCTCTGTTTTTCTACTGCTTACTGTACATCTTTACTTGGATGTGCAATAAGGCATGTTAAGATTATTATGTCCAGGTTGGGCGTGGCGACTCATGCCTATAATCCCAGCACTTTGGGAGACTGAGGTGGACGGATCACCTGAGGTCAGGAGTTCGAGACCAGCCTGGCCAACATGGTGAATCCCAGTCTCTATTAAAAATACAAAAATTAGCTGAGTGTGGTGGCTTGTACCTGTAGTCCCAGCTACTCCAGAGGCTGAGGCGGGAGAATCTCTTGAACCTCGGAGGTGGAGGTTGCAGTGAGCTGAGATCACACCACTGCACTCCAGCCTGGATGATAGAACGAGACTCTGTCTCAGAAAAAAAAGAAGAAGAAGAAGGAAGAAGGAAAAAGAAGGAAGAAGAAGGAAGAAGGAAGAAGAAGAAGGAAGAAGGAAGAGAAAGAAGAAGAAGGAGAAGGAGAAGGAGAAGAAGAAGAAAGAAGAAGAAGAAGGAAGAAGAAGAAGAGGAAGAGGAATAAAGGGAGGAGGAGGAGGAGAAGAAGGAGGAGGAGAAGGAGAAGGAGAAGGAGAAAGAGAAGAAGAAGAAGAAGAAGAAGAAATTATTACCATGTCCAAAATGAAATTTCTGACTTTCTTTTTCAAACCTGCTCTCTCTCAGTCTTTCCACTTTTGGTTTATGTCTGCTCTATCCTATCAATTTCTTAGGCAAAAAGCTTTGGAATCGTTTTTGACTAGTCTTTTACTTTCATACCTCACATCTAGTCAATCAGCAAAACCAGTTGGCTCTACTTTAAAATAATATCCAGATTCTAACCACTTCCTCCTATGACGGACTGCAATCACCAAGCCATCTCTTGCCTGGATTATTGTAATAACCTTCTATGTGAACTCATTGCTTCTCTCCTTATCCACTTATGGTCTATTTTTCAACACAACAGGAAGAATAATCCTACTAAGTCTCAATTTAGATCTATGTTTCCTTTGATCAAAACCTAACAATATCTTTCGCTTTCATTCAAAGTAAAAGATGAAGTCTTTATAATGGTCTGTCATATCCTAAACATTTTAAATCTCTTACCCTTTATGCTTTCATTTTAAAATACTCTCTTCCTAGCTTACTTCGTTGCAGCTGCACTGGCCCCTTTGCTTTTTTTTGAACATTTTGTACGTGATTCTACCTTAGGGAACTTGCACGTGCTATTTCCGGAATACTTTCCTACCAGGTACCACTTGATTTGCAACTCTTAAATTATTTCTTAAACTTCACCTTCTCATTGAGGACTTCCATTGCCACATTATTTTAAACTGTTACCTTCCTCCAACCTTCTCAATTATTTCTTGACTATTTAGTTTAGGTTTATCACTGTTTAATAAGCTATATAATTAGTATATCCATTTTATTCTCTGCATTCCTTACCTATAATGTAACTTCCTGGATGAAAGGAATTTTTGTCTATTTTATTCATGGCTCCTGGGTTGCACAACTCCAGAGGCACCATTTCCATTATTTCAGAAAACACATGGAAAATGTTAGATTCTTAAAAACATTATGTGAGGCCAGTGTGGTAGCTCACACCTATAATCCTGCACTTTGGGAGGCTGAGGTGGGTGGATCACTTGAGCTCAAGAGTTTGAGACCAGCCTAGGAAATATGGAGAAACCCCATCTCTACGAAAAATACAAAAATTAGCTGGGCGTGGTGGTATGTGTGGGTAATCACAGCTACTTGAGAAGCTTAGGCAGGAGAATTGCTTGAGCCTGGGAGGTGGAGTTTGCAGTGAAACAAAATGATGTCACTGCGCTCCAGCCTGAGCAACAGGAGTGAAGCCCTGTCTGGAAAAAAAAAAAAAAAAAGAAAGAAAAAAAACATATATATGAATCAATCAATCAGTCTGTGTTTAGAAAGTATGTCTGGTAAAAGTATATTACCGTATACTTAAATGGAAAATAAAGCACAAATCAAAATTATTTTTACATGATGCTATGTAAAATAATAAAAAATAAGAATAAACCCCAAAGCCTATCTCTGGGAAAGGCAAAAGGGCTAGAGAAATCACATCAAGTTCTTAGAAAGTTCTACCTTTGGGTAATATGACTATTATATTATTTAAAATAATTATTTCCAATTTTCTGTGTTTTTCTACTTTCTTCATTAATAAGTTTTAATTTTATTATCAAATAAATAAATACTGTGGTAAAAATTATCACAAAAAATCATTTTACAACCACTGCCCTTGCTGTATGGAAGCTTATATCTCTTTGCTGTATTTCATTCTCATCTTCCAGCAAGTATTCTCTGCTATTCCTCACCCTTGATCTAGATGTCTCCTTGACTCAGATCACCTAGAGGCTGCCGGATTTTTTAAATAGAGTCAAGAAGCAGCAATAGACACTTAGAAAAAGCACAGCATTAATAGAAACAGGAAATTTAACTGACAAAAATTATTTCCAAAACTAAGTAAAAGCCTCTTCAGCGTAGCAGTGTGTTCTATCCCAGGTCAGCTCAGTTAAGAGATCTGAGCAGTTTTCAAACTTTATCTTTCCTAAATTAGTGTGTGTGGGAGTGTGGGTGTGTGTTCACTTTTTTTTTTTTTCCATTTTGGAAAAGGGGAACAAAGCAATAAATTACAAAATAATGAAATAAGTGAACTAAAATCACAGAAATGCTATTCAATTAAAATAAACAAAGCAACCTTAAGGTTTAGCTAAGGACTCTCCTGAAAATTGCACATTAAAGAGAATAACTCAGGCTCCACTTTATAAGTAACCACTTATTCTCTTGAACTCACATTGTTTGTTATTGTTAAAAAGAAGCCTGTTCTTTTAAACAGTATTTACTTTGTATTATTGACTATTCTTTGGAAGTAAATTAAAAATAATAGAGAATGGCAAGAAAGAACGTTATTTGCCAAAGAAACGTGACAAAAGCATCTAAAGGACCACCTGCTTTTAACTCCTCCTTTTCCCTACAAAACACAAACAAAAAACCCCAATCCTGAACCAGAAAATAAAGCAATAACATTAGGGAAAAGGTGAACTGACAGCAAATCTATTAAGTGCCTGGATGTGTGTTACTCAGAAAATGTTTGGAATAAGGTTGGTCCTGACAGATGACATAGGCCAGTGGTTTGCAATCCACACAGTATGTTGAAATCCTCTGGGAAGCTCCTGCTGGGACTGTCCTCTCAGAGGTTCTGATTCCTTTGATTTGGGTGGGGCCTTGGAATTGGGAAGTTTCAAAAGCTCCCAGGCAATTCTAACATGCTGTTATGGCTAAGAGCCACTGCACAGGTCTGACACCTTCATTTTATGAATGAAGAAACAGTGGGTGGAGATCTCCATGGCTCACCTGGCTCATCAGTGGCAGAACCAGTGCTATGTTTCAAGCTTACTTCTCTTTCCACCCAATATCCTTTATACTGCTTCAGCCCAGGACAAGGTCTTATTATAGCTACTTTACCCTGCCTGCATTTAATGAGGCTGACCCTGAGATAGGTATTCAGTAAATATTAATTAAATAAATTCATATCTAGTTTTCAATTGCTGATAATGACCATATTGGAAAACTTATCAGTAGAAGTGGAGTGTGCAAACTGCCAAGCGATCTCCAGAGGTTCAGCATTGAGGAACTCTCTGATTGCCTATTTTTAGGACTCAACAAGCCATCCCCATATAACCCTAGAAGCTGCAATGACTTCTATCAAAGTTGCATGGTACCAGCTAAATGAAGAGATTTTAGGGTAGGGTGGGGATCGTGGGGTTTGTGGGAAATGAGGAAAGAAGGAAATTCAGAGATGTTACTCCTGAGCCACATGTAAAATGAAGGAAATATCCACAACCAGATCATACTAGAAATAATGACAGGCTGAAAAAGGTGGGAATATGGGGACAAAGTGAAGTTTTCCCTTGATCTGGGCAAATATAGAAAGTGCTAAACAAGAGGAGGAAAGGCTTGAAGAACAATGGCATTCAGATAAGGAGAGCACACACAGAGGTGATATCTACTTGGTATGATTCACAATCCAAGCTTTCCTTTAGTTCTTTTCAGGAGCACCAAGGTATTTTATTGCCTTTCAAACTTCCGCTGGCCTTGGCCTTATCTTCAGCTGTTTGTTTGTTTGTTTATTTATTTATTTATTTGGTACGGAGTCTCGCTGTGTCACCCAGGCTGGAGTGCAGTGGCCGGATCTCAGTTCACTGCAAGCTCCGCCTCCCAGGTTCACGCCATTCTCCTGCCTCAGCCTCTGGAGTAGCTGGGAATACAGGCGCCTGCCACCACGCCTGGCTGATTTTTTGTATTTTTAGTAGAGATGGGGTTTCACTGTGTTAGCCAGGATGGTCTCGATCTCCTGACCTCGTGATCCACCCGTCTTGGCCTCCCAAAGTGCTGGGATTACAGGCTTGAGCCACCACTCCCGGCCTATCTTCAGATATTTAAATTCTGTAGAAACAGAGTGAGAATTCTGATGCATCTGCTTAATTTAAGGAGAATTCAAGTCAAACTGACTGGCAATGATCTTTGCATCTCACCCATAATGCTGATGTCTAAGACCCCACATTAGAGCTGCAAGCCTTTACTTACAAGCCTGGTCTCAACATGAACATTGTCCAGGAACAGGCCACACATTAAGGTTGTGTCAGTTATTGATACTTTAAGATAACGAGTGAATGAGTTCCAGCATATCCTTAAGGGGTAGTTTTGATCATCATCATTACAGAGACAACAATGGGTTTCCAATGGCTGTCTTTCACTCTTCCACCTTTGTGAGGAACAAAGCCACTTCAGTTTGCACAGTGCTTTACAGTTCACAAAATACCTTCCTATCTTATCATTTGTCATTTATTATTGTATGTCCCCTTTTTATAGATGAGAAAAAGTATTAAGTAACATCTCCTGGCATCCTCTTCTATTACCACCCTTGATGAGGAACTCAATTTGAGAGACATAGGGCATTCTAGTGGGTGGAACCACTCAAATTTGATAGATGGGCCAGAGGCATCATAGTTCTTTCCCAGGAACATGGTGAGTCAGATCCTATCCCAAGCCACCTCCTCTACCAAGAATGGCAATCTTACAATAAATGATTAGAAAGCAAGCCAATAATCCTTTTTTTTAAATTAAAAAACAATTTATTGAAAAAGAGTAATGCTTTATACAAATTCCCATTATAAAACCCCAAAATATCTATTGGTCTGTTTCCAGGTGTGGTAGAAGAATATAAAAATATCGAAATTGGATGAATTCTATTATAACAATTTTTTTGGTCATTTTGGGCCATAAAATTTTTTTGTAATGTTTAGTAACTGATATCCACATGGAATTACACTCACACATCATGAAGATCTACGTATGTGGCAAAAGCCATTTAAATTTTAACTTCCAGAAGCATACATTCTCAGGTTTGGAAGGCACACTAAAATGTATTAGGTCCAATTCCTCGTAAGACACGGTGGCTGACTTTCCTTGCGTAGTTTATTGTGAAGTACCATCCTAGCAGCGTCAGCTGCCAGCTAACAGCAAGAGCTCTGAGGGCATCACTTAACAGATAGCACCTTATGAGTTATTATGATTCAAAAATCTCCCTTGCTGTTGGATTTACCAACACTTAGGCTTTTATTTCTTCCCATTACATCTGCTCAGCCACAAAAAGCATTGGGCCATACTCACTGCAGAAGATAAAACTTCCTTAGAATCTTATTGGTTTAGTGCACTTAATTTTACTTCACTGTCTCATCACTTGAGAGACTGGTTAAGGCAAGAAACCCATTTCTTGTTTTTTTCTTTTCAAACATTTGAAAAGCAACACCAACACGTATGCAGTTAATTCCTCAATTCTTTCCCTTAGTGTAGCACTTTTTAAATTACAAAACCACACTTACATGTATTCTATCTCACTGGATCCCCACAACATCACTGTGAGGTGGGCAGATCAGGAATTACAAACCACCTCTTACAGATGAAGCAATAAGCGTACAGCAGCCAAATGCCTTGCTCAAACACAGACAGTGATTGATAGCACCAAGACTCAAATCCAGGTCTCCAGACACCAGTGCCAACACCCTTTCCATTACATCATCTTGCTCGAGTGAAATAGCATTCTGTACAGACTGGAAAAGTAAGAGCAGTTGTTAACGTGGCACAGAGCACAAACAACATGTCAGACACAGCTGAAAGAATGGAAATAGACTGGTAGAGAGAGGAAGGTACTGAACCACATGAAGGTGTATGTGTAGGTTTTGTTCAGTGACTTCTAAACAGCCAACTGAGCAAATAAAAACACTACATAGGCATAGTTCATGTTCAAAGAATGAGAATAATATAAACTAATTAATATTCACACTACCTCTTCTAACTGGTTAAATCATTATCTCAATTTGGCAGATAGAAAAAAGGGGTAGAAAGATTAAGTGACTTGCTTACAGCTACAGAGAGAATATTTGTCACCAGCTTATCACTCCAGAAAGTCTAGCATTTTGTTCAGACAAACAGACCACACCTTATTAGGAAGATATAAAGTACATGATAATTACATGTGGGAAAAGAAACAATTAAGGAAGGGGAACAAAAAGGTAGTTTGGGGGGATATATAACTATGAATGAGTAGCTTCATAATTCGATCAATAAAATTGTGTTAACAACACCCGGGTGAGCAGCATGCAGCTACTCAGTTGGACAAATATTTTCAAAGCAAACAAGAATGCTATGGGTCAGAGTACGAGGACTGCTTGGGAAGGTCAACAGGAATCTATCACTTTGGTCGTGCAGAAAGATTTGCCTCCAAAGTTCTGATTTGTAATAAATTCTTATTGGCTTTAGAAACTAAAATGTAGACTATGAAATGTGTTAGCTTCAGGAGATAGAAACCAGTGAAACACAGAACAAATAAGGGCTTAATAACGATGCAAGTGCTGTAAGATTATGGTAAAAAATAAAATAAGTATATGAAAAGGGCGCGCATGAAGAATTGAAAGAATTCATTCTTGGTAGATTAGGCTAGGTCTCACGGCAAAGACACTAAAAGCTGATGAAGGAGAGTAAATGATATTTGACTATTATATATGTATACATGGACAAAAAAGAAAAATATGCCAATAAACACTTTCATCCATGTGGAATTAAATACATTTACCTATTTTTAGAGATATTTTAAGTATGCTAGTATCCACATAATGAGAAGAGTATTTTACTGTCTATTTTAATAGAAAACATGTATATATACATATCTATATATATTTAAGGAGCACCCCTTCCCCCATTTGAGTATGATTACTCAACGGGAAGCAGTAATACAAATGGAAAAATCTTCCCTCCTGTATTGAGGAAAGAAGATAAAATAAGACTAAGCCATGTTTAGCAATGGGTATTTTTAACACATGGGTTTCTTTGTTCGTTTGTTTGTTTTGTAATACCATACTTCAGATTGCAATACTCAAAAGTCTAAGGTCCTAATGTTAATGATAGTATCTCAATGTCCATTTTCGGTTTGTTCCAACATGATTGTCTCCTTTTGCCTCTGTGTCACACGTAGTCTTTCCCACTGGAAGGTGCAGGTTTTGGATAGGGCCGTGGTGTTGGGTATGAGGTGGTTTTTCGGGGACAGGAACAGCAAAGTAGGGCACCTCCCAGAAGGCAGAGAGAAGCAGCAGCCCAGCCAGTGAAGAGAGCCTGACCAAATTCGTACCTAAAAGGAAAAACCCACGTGCTTGTTAATCAGTGAATTATTGGCAACTTTTCTAATACAATAAAGGAAAAAAATCAATACTTATTATATTTTTTTCATTGAAAATAACCCCTCAATATCCATTGGGAAGTACTTTAAGATTTGTGAACATATACACAAAAGAATGTTTATATTGCAGTTGTTGACAATTTGCAATAGTAGGTCAGGAAATAACACATGTAATGCCAGGTTAATTACCCAAATAATTCCAAAGACTTTTCCATATGTAGGATACTTGTAAAGCATGTTTATGTGTTTTAGAAGTAGGGTTTGGATCATGGTTCCTAGGCTGAAACTTAGCAAAGGAAGCTATATCACTAAGTAGTAATCATATTCTATTAAGAAACTGGTAGAGCATAATGGAGATAATCAGAGTGTTGAACAGATGATCCATTGATCCCAGGCACCTATATAATCTGAAATCCAAATTTTATGGTTTTGTAAAGAAAAGTTCTAAGCAGCCCATGAACCATTCTGGATTAAGCTGATCCAGGCAGATGTATTAAAGCACACTTAGGGTGGGTGGGGTATCTGTGAGTGATTATGGACAGTATGGAAGAGAAGGGTTGGTTCTATTAGTTATAAGGCCAAGTCTGAATCCTGATGCCAACTCTCAAGTGCTGTAATTCGGGGAGAGCAACTTCACCTCTCAGCCTCACTTTCTCCTCCTCTCAAAGCAGGATAATCCCACCTGCCTCAATAGACTGCTTTTAGGGTCACATGCAATCATGTAAATAATAATTGCAAAATGACTGGCAATTTATAAAGTGCTTTCCTGTGCATTACTGGTATTATGACCTTGGTGAAATTTTAGACTACTGACCTCTAGCAGTTTCTGTTCTTACATTTTAAATCTTATGGGATGGGCTCCAACACAACCATTGGAGTACGTGTTCTCCCATATGTGGGTGATTATATAAAAAGAAAAACACATCTTATCTCTCCAAACACTGAGGTTTTTCATCCATTCATCCAAGCACTCAACAAACAATAATTATATTTTAACATCCTGACTGAATGTAGTCATTAGGCATTAAAGATGTGAAGACAGTGATGAAGAGCCTCGTCTCTGATTAAAGAATGTTGTCACATGAGAGCTAAGAATCAGCTCGACTTGCACAACTTGCAGTATTAAGAAAGATGACCTTTGTAAAGCCAATTTTATAGTTGTGAAAGAACAAAACATTTCAAGGTGGTGTCTGAACATACTAAAAATGTATATCATAGCTTTACGTGTAAAAATGAACTGTTGGGAATGAAGTATTATTCATTAAGCCCTAGAGTAGTACAATTTTTCTCAATTAATCATAAACTGTGCATTAGTTACAAATAATCATAGAGTAGGTGCTGTAAACATCAGAATACACTTCAAAAAGGAAATTTCAAATATATTAACATCTTTGTTAATACCTGAAAAAAAGGGGAAAAAAAAAGAGTCCAGTATATAGTTGAAAAGTTTAGGGCTTAAAACTGTTCTACTTTGGAAGGTATTTTGTCACCAGTTCAGGCTGTTAAAGCAATTATCAAACTCATTTTAACATAAGTCACAGATCGTTTAAATTGTTTGTAGGTTTGACATAAAATTCTTGAAAGCAAATCTGGGAAATGATGGCACTAGAAGGACTTTGTAGAACATAAAAAGGGTATTTTCTCAGAAAACAAACTATTTTACGCATGAATAGCCTTACCTGGCATTGACTGGGGTCATGGGGTCATAGAATTCTTGAACAATCCTATTGCCATACCATGCTGTGGCAACTAAAATAGCCAGACCTACAGAAATTCAGAACAAAAGACTGTTAATCACCATGGAACACTGAGCCTAAATACACAAGCTGTTAAACCAAAACATATTTTGCAAGAATTAAATCTCATCAACAGTGTTGACATTTTTATTTTGGTATTAGGGAGATTAGAAGTCCAGATACGATTTATTCCAAGTACCTATTAAAATATAAAAAATACTAGGTTGGAGTTAGACAAAATTTATACATTTTATGGCATCTTGGCACAAATAATGCTTTTTTGGAAACCATTAGTCAGGTGTATGTTGTACAAAATCTCTTTTAAATATACTGTTATACATTAGGGTACTAAACTACATTTGATAAAACTATTGTCATTATTAGTACAGATGGAATTACTTGCAAAAGGGGAAGATGAAAACTCTTCTATGTTCTTGATCAAACTCAAAATTTACATTTCTGCAGAATCAAAAGGAATGCAAGCAGCTAGACAGCAGTGAGATTAGGACATGTCTCAGAATGGACCAGAATACCTGCATTACTACTGCCCCATTGGCCAAGGGAATACCTGGCATGGGTATAGACTGACCTGAGATTTGTTGAGGGTGCCACATTAGATCAATTTATGCAACCCAATCTCAATTTCCCATGGCATTTTATATTCAGTGATAGCAGATAAATAATTTAGTCAAAATCATTCACGTAATCATTTATAAGATGTATAAAATACCTCATTTTTTCTTATCAAAAAAGGTAAATAACTTTTTTATAGTAATTTTAAGCATTCAATATAGACAGATTAGACGTTTCTATGCTACTCTCTCTCCCCAACCAAAAACATAGTCCAGTGTAATTGCCACTAGACATGACAGAAAACACTATTGCTTTTGGCTGCTCAAATAGACCATGTGAATGGTCTTGAACTTGTGACCCTTACTCCTAAGAGAAGTCCCTGAAACTGGAATAGGAGTGATGCAGTCACCTGTGGGAGTTACAAGAAGGCAAGCAAAAGAAGAATGCAATGCATTCCATCCTCATCATCTTCCAAGCACTTCATACACTTCATGCCAACAATGGCCACAAAGATTACTATTCACAGCCTTTGATATAAGATTAAATTATTGGGAATAAAACACTATCCATGCCTTTTCAGACAGGAGACAGTTTTTGTTTGGGTAAACTGAGAGACTGGTCGTTTTAAACTAACCGTATCTTTAGCAAAGCCACAGATACTCTTCCTTAATTACTGGTTAAACTGATATATTATACTGGAGCAAAAGCCCCTACAAGTCTTCTGTCAAAAATAAAACAGGAAAATAAAGTCGATTCTAGTTTTTCCTATTAGTAGATTTATATAATTAATTATATCTGTTATTTAAAAATACATACTATAATATACTACATATATAATATATGCATATGATACCTAATATAGAGAACATATAGTAGTCTATGATAGCTGTATAATATATACAGAGATTATATATATAATACAGTGTACAGATATAAAAAACATATACACACAGAGAGATTATATATGTATATATATATACACACATAAATATACATACACTATAATTTTTACAATAAGCATTATTATAAAGCTTTGAAATAATGTTGTCCATGTTTTCTGACTTTGATTTTCTCAAATGACACATAATGTAACTTATCAATCAACACTTGAATTAAAAGACAGATATTTTCCTTCCTTTTTTTTTTTGGAGACAGAGTCTTTTGTTGCTTAGGCTGGAGTGCAGTGGCGCAATCTTGGCTCCCTAGTTGAGGTGATTCTCATGCCTCAGCCTCTGGAGTATATGGAATTGCAGGCATGCAACACCACACCCAGCTAATTTTTGTATTTTTAGTAGAGATGGGGTTTCACCATGTTGGCCAGGCTAGTCTCGAACTTCTGACCTCAGGTGATCTGCCCTCCTCAGCCTCCAAAAGTGCTGGGATTACAGGCGTGAACCACCACACCTGGCCTAAAAAACACTTATTTGTTTTCAATGGAAAATATAATATCATTATTTTACCAAAAAAATTTAAAAGTATTTCTGTATTTTTTTTTTCTTGCCTTAAACTGACCATTCCAACAGGCCACCTCTACTCCAGTTGGCCTTTCTTTTCGTTGGTCTATGGGTACATCCTGTTTATTCTCGAATTCGATCTGCCCAGCTGGAATGCTGTCCTTATTTTTCTCCAATAAACCCAATCCTTCCATCCCTCACAGACCTGAAGGGTTCACATATTCTTGTGTTTTCTCTCACTACTCCCCATCTTTTCCACATAGTATCTGTGGAGACAACATAGGAATTTTCTGAATTACATGAACTTCCTCCTTAGCGTTTGCTAAATAGTGAACAACTTTCTACACTGTAAGAGACTGGTTCTAACAAACCAGTTGCCACTTGAAACTTCAACCAATAGACCTGTCAGATGTGAGCAGAGCTCTCAAATTTTCATTTGGTTTGTGTTTGAGAACATGAAAGTCAACGGGACTTCAGGTCTATGTTTGCAGTTTGCCTTAGAGACTGAAATCAAGTGTAATGAATCCAACGTAATAGATTTCAAATCATACTAGGGACAGATTAGTAAGGTGAAAGCAAGGCACAACCTCTATTACCTGCAAGAAGAAATATCACGCCCCCAATGACAGCCATCCTCATCTTCTGTACCTCATCGTCTTCCAAGCACTTCATACACTTCATGCCAACGGTGGCCACAAAGATTGCTATCACTCCCAGGAGGATGCCAACCACCATCAAGGCACGGGTTGCTTGCAATGTGCCTGGCAGAAAACATTTTAAAACATGTGAAATATGCTTGGACCAACAAGAGAAAAATGGAAGAAGACCAAGTATATGTCACTGTTGTAAGGAAGAGAGAAAACTGGACTAGGAATCTAGAGACGCCAGTCTTACTGGTATTTCCACTGATAACCCAACATACAGTATCTTCTCCAGAAAAACAAATGCTGGGCTGGATGATGAAAAAGAGATCCCTCCACTCCAACATTTTATGTTTTCAACATTAAATTCAAAATCAACTGGAAAAATAATTAATGATCTAATTGAATAGGGTTAGCTGAACTAATACATATTTGTTTTTTACTAAGGGATTTTAATCCTTGCTAAGATAATTTTAAGTAACAATCATATATACGATCCTGGATGTTAACTATTTGTAATCAAAATGGTTTTCAGTATATCTTTGATATTAGTTACCAGCTTTACACCCCAATCAGCAAGCTTCAGAAAAACTGGGTGAATTGGAGGATAAAAAATAAATGTTTTATAGATTATCATGACTGGATAAGCAATATTCATATTTCCAGTGATGTGAATAGGAGGAGTAGGGGAGAATATAGAAGTCATTTTCTTAAAACAAAACAAAATAACCTTTGAGATGTTATCTTGAAACATAGTAGTAGATTCTTATTCAAAGATATCACCAGTTTTTAAAGCTATTTAAGCTGTGATGTTGTAAAATAACACACGCAATAATTCAATGTAGTGTTTCTCAGGATTCCATTTTTTTCTCATTCCCCATTATTATTTTTGGTGTACTAACTCGTGAGCAAATAAACAGGGTCAAGTTTGAGAGATTATCAATATGTTTCTTAAAGAGTAAAAGCTTGATTCATTGTGGCATAAAGGCACGGACTTTTAAATATGAACTGAAACTATGCTGGTTAGAAGATTTTGTTTAAATTCTAGATTTATGTCCTCTTTTAATTAAAGATCACTATATTACTGACAGTGATAATATGTGACAAGTACTTTTTGCATATATAAGTATTTTTCAGCTTTAATGAACTATGCTATCTTGAGCAAGAAACTTAGTATTGTTTGGAATAATATTTCAATTATATAAGTAAAATGTAAATTATATCTTTATCCAGTGGATTGGAACAATTAACTCCTTGATGGTCTTTAAAAGTGACTGAGATGTTGGAAAGGTTTTGTATCTCAATGTCTAATTAGGCCTAGGCTTAACCTTAATATCATCAAGATTGAGAACTTAGGTTACCAATCATAACTGAAGCTAAATAGTTCTAAAACTTCCTTAAATCTTGATTTACTGATTATCTGTCTTTGCTATAACCAGAAAATCTATGATAAAATTATAGTAATCTCTTTCTTTTTCTTTTTTTCCTTTTCTTGAGACAGGGTCTCGCTCTGTTGCCCAGGCTGGAGTGCAGTGGTACAATCTCAGCTCACTGCAAACTCCGCCTCCAGGGCTCAAGCGATTCTCATCCCACAGCCTCCTGAGTAGCTGGGACTACAGGCAGGAGCCACCATGCTGGGCTATTTTTTTGTGGGGGAGGTATTTCAGTAGAGATGGGTTTCACCATGTTGCCCAGGATGGTCTCGAACTCCTGAGGTCAGGTGGTCCACCCACCTCGGCCTCCCAAAGTTCTGGGATTACCAGCATGAGCCACTGCACCTGGCCATAATCTCTTTCTAGAAGTATCAAAGGTATTGTTTACAGTATTTGAGAGATATTTTGGAAGCCAAGGTAAAGTTTTACTTGATTTCATTTAAAAATAAAAAAGAGACTTCCTGATTCCCCTCACACACTGACCTCCTCATAAGCATGTATGAGCGCACATGCACACTGACCCACACACTTATATCAAGACTCCAGGTGGCAGAGGGACTGCTGGATCAAAACACATGTTCCATGGACCACAGATTTACCAGGAAGGAACTGAAGCTGCTTGTAAGGTTATTACGCAACTTTTTGCTTGGAATCACAAGCCATACTGTGGTATGAAGAGGAAAGTACCAAGCACTCCGTGGTTAAGGTATTTCCTCTTTCTGAGGGATGGTTTTTGCAAAGGCTATCATTATTGGAAAATAACAAAATAACTAAACCCATACATAACACAGATTTCAGATGTGATCCTAAGATAACACGTGGAAGGAAAATATTTCAGGCAGAGATATGCTGGAAGAGGAGATGCTGAAAGTAACAAACATGATCCATGTCTGGAGGATAGGGAAACCACATATCTCAGTTTGCCTGGAACAGTCCTAGCTCTAAAGTTGAAAGTCTTACATCCTTAGAAGGTCCTCAGTCTTGGACAAATTGGGAGAACTGGTCACCCTAATGTAGGATGATAGGATGTGTAAAGTAAAACAAAGTTTAGCAAGGTGGACAGAAGGCATATGTCATGCAGAGCTTTGCAAATTAGGGTAAGAAGTTTGGATTCTATTCTAAGTATAATCAGAAGTCATATGATTGTCTTGAGAAAGGGGCGACATGATTTTTACTGTCAGTATAGAGATCACACAATCAATAAATATTATTTCTATGATAGCCCTTCCAGCATCCAGCATCTTATATTTCACAGCCTCCTCCGTTTTATTTTTTCATAAGTACTCTTTTTCAACCTTTTATTGATCATTTTTTATGTTTTTTCTGATCTTGCTCCAAGTTTTTCTCTTTGTTCAAGTTGTGGGGCTGCAAACTGGACCCAGTTTATATAATAATCACACTGATCTTTTCTTCAAGTAAAAACAGAAGGTCACTCGTCCAGCAGGTCTGAGCACTTAGATCACAGGGTAGTCTTCAAGAGAAGTCTAACCGGGCATCAATCTCATGAGTCAGACTGTGTAAAACTATTGATCTCCCAGGCTAGGAACACATGTGCATAAACTACTCCAGGGCCTTTACTGCACCCACCTGGAATATCTAATATTCACATTTTTAATCTCTAAGTTTTTGCCCATTAAGTTCTCAAAGAAAACACATTTGATGCATGTCAAATCTGTCTTGCCACTTCATCTACAAAGTGTTCTTTCCAAGGGGCTGGGGACTAATATTCTGTTCTGTGATTGCTAATAAACCTACCAGGTTTCCTTTCTCTATAGAATAATATATTATTTGCATAATACACAAAAGTAATGGAGAAAATGAAAACACAATATTTAAAATTGCATAAACCATAGAAATGAGATCCTGTTTTGTTTTTTAAAATGTCATTTTGCAAAGTAATATTTTCACTTATATCCTGTCAACCATTGACTTATAAAATTTATTTGTATGTTCCAATATTAGATTTGCATCAAACCCAAAATCTTACTTTACTTCATTGGAGACATTTGGATAAATTCTTAAGTATAGTGATATGTGAGGAAAATGCAAAAATAATCTACACATGCAGTCACGCACAAAAAGCTGAGAATTAAAACAGCACGAAAGCTCACAAGCAAGGCATAGGTAATGATATATTACAAGTCAAAGTTAAGCAACTATTGTGTTACAAGTTACAAGTGTTTTATGTGCAGATCAAATCTAAATTGCACAGTTTTAAGCTGGAACCAGATGAATACCTTCACATCATAGAAGTGTTTTAAATCAGAGTTGTAAAGTATGTAATTGTGAACTCCTGGATGATTTGAATCAGATATTTATTCCTATTTCCATCTAAAGCACCAAGCACAGTACTTGAAAAGTCACATGGATTTATCAAATTTCAATAAATTTAAATTAGAACATGTCTTTATGCTTTAAAAAACGGTACCAATATGATAGATAAAAATACTTATTCTCTTTTGTTTAGCTTAATTTTTGAAATAATACTGAGAAACACCTCCCTTGAGAGCCTGGTATGCTAAAATCTTGCTGCCAAAAGCAAGACTTAGCTTAGGTCACTAAAAACTAGAAACTCATGCAGATAATACAAATTGTACTTTTTGCTTAGTTTGATCTATTTTTTAAAGATCTAATGAGCATCTAACGAGCTTCAAAGCTGAAGTTTTGTTTTGTTTTTCCCTAATGGAATGATGAGTGGCAGAGCAGAGAAGTTAAGAGGGATGTTTGAAAGCTATAAAACAACATTTTGGATGAGATAGATACAGTATAGCCTTGCAATATTAACTTTGAATTGGTTTGATTAGAACAAACCTATGAACAAACATATTCCTTTTCTCGCCTCTTAAATTTGCAGCTAACTCTGCAATATTATGACCAATGACTAAAGTTGTCTATGGAGAACCTGGTGAGCAAACATTAAAAAAATTATACTATTTTTTCTCGTCATTATTCAGCAGGAAACAGAGAAGGCAGTCTTTTAATTATGTTTAGCTAGACTGATAATCTTGAGATTAAAGACCCCCGAAGGAGTTCTCACCATTTTCAACCTGAAAGTATAATTAAAAGTAAATATGAAGATCTCTACTTATGAGACAAGAAGTGAGTTGGAAGTTACTGATCTACTACAGTTAGGTTAATCAACAAATGTGTAGAAAGACATATATGGAATTTTTCTAAAGCTTTAAAGTCTTGCTATACAAGCAGTAGAATCTACTATCAATACCAGACATTGTTTATGCTATTTTCTAGCCATATTACCTTAGGTTCTATATATCATAAACAAAATATAGTCATCTCTTGGTATACAAGGGTGATTGGTTCCAGGACCACCCACAGGTAACTAAATCTGCACATGCTCAAGTCCTACAGTTGATCCTGTGGAAGCCTTGTATACAGAAAGTCAACCCTCCCTACATGCAGGCTTTGGACTCTCAGATACTGTATTCTTCATCCGTATTGGTTGAAAGAAATCCACCTGTAAGTGAACCCTTGCTGTTCAAACCTGTGTTGTTCAAATGTTGACTGCAGATTCCAATTCTACCTCATTCCCACATCGTCTCTCTTTGCATCTGTAGTTGCTTAATTAGTATTAAGTGAATAAATGAACTGATGATTGGGTGACTAGAACAAAAATACTGTACTTTCTTCTCCCCTGCAATTAAGTGAACTCAACACAGACCGTCACAGAATTGTACTCCCCTGGCTTTTTTCCATATTAAATCTTCTACTCTTACTGAAGTTCAACGTTTCATAAAAGTCCTAATCATTAGCATTTCCCGCTTATTGGTGTGTGAGGTGGTGGTCACCAGATGTGACCTCAGAACATCAGCAAAATCAGGAGTGAAAATGATCCTGGATGAGGCAGGATGTACCACTTTTCAGGATGTCCTCAGAAGTTTTGCTACCTTTCCCGTTTGTGTGTTTCTTCGAGAAATTTTCGCAGCATTAAGTTGATGCTTCTATATTACCTCCACTATACTTCCTTAATCACTCCAATTAAGGAAACCTAAGCTATGTGACTTGCCTCTTCCTCGTCAATCACTGAAGGAATAACAAAGAATGCTGGCACTGGAAGGCGCCTTAGAACTCATCTTAGCTGCACCATCCTTAACTGCAAGAATAGGGCCTGGCTTGCATCTGTTGAATGGATAAATGAATCATGGATTCATCTCCCCATTCCTCCCACTCTGCCCTGTTTTATAAGTGGGGTAACTACCTGAAACCAGGGAGATCACGTGGTTCACCATTATACACCTGGCTACTTAGTGCCAAACCATAGTAAGAATAGAGAACTTCTGATCTCAAGCCTAGATTTTTGTTTCAACTTCCACTATTCTAAGAGTCAGAACCGATTGATGAAGTACATCTGAACACCAATGATCCTTTGAGTACCCTCGGTTCAGCAGGCATAAAGCGTCTGGAGAAGCATAAATAGGTGCCCTCCTCTCCACTTAGGCTTCAAAGACTGTCCAAGTCAGTGATTTTGTTTCTCTGATGGAGCCTGACATCATGGTGAGAGTGCTGGGAAACCTCACAGCCACCAATACTCATTAAGCACACCTACACACATGTGGATTCATGCAAAGCAAGTTAAACAGGCTAGATGAGCTTATAAACAAATTACAGAATCTCAGGGTTCGCTGAGATTGAGAGAGAGTCTAGCCTAACCTCCCATTTGTCTGGTGCTTGGATCTTCCCTACAACATTCCTTCAAAATGCTTATTTATTCTCTGCTTGCACACCTCCCACCATGCAGCCTCCTACAGCAGCCCAGTCTTTGGACAGCTCTAGCTATTAAAGTCAACTAAGACGAAACAATTAACCAAGTACATAAAATTGGTGCTAGTGTCCTAAAAGTTTGAGAATTAGATGAAAACAAGGCAAGAGGTACAGGTGACTCAAGAAACGTCTACTGCAACTGTATCTGGCACTTTTTGTATATTCCACCTTTCAGCTACAAGAATGCCCAGGGTCAATAAAATCTCATACTTTGGATGAAATGGAAATTGTATCAGCCATTGTAAAACTACAATACACAATGTGACATTTGTTTCCCCCAGGAAGTTCCTCAGTTACATTTTTATAAACTGCTTGGCAAGAACTAAAAGAAGAAGACTTGCTGTATCTCATTTTGTATTTACTGTATGCACTATTAGCACACTGTATTCCTTCAGCCACTTTATGAAGGTCATATGCTTTTCACAACCTACCCTACATAAACCACGGAAACAAGAGATTTTAATACCTCCAGTGCTAAAGCCTTGGCAAAGCCCTGCATCTGGGCTCGAAGACAAGTGTTCCTACTGGGAAAGACAGCAAGGTACAATTTCAGGAAACCCACAGCTAAGCTTTTCACCTAAACACACTTAATGAAATGCAGCTTTTTTATGAGGGATACTGCTTAAATATACACACATAACCCTTTTCATCTCTACATGTAACAAAAGTATCCCAAAACCAGCCAATGAATCACCATCCCAGATCTCTACAGCTGGTGGGCGTAAACACCACTGCTCAGGCAGAGAAATGGAGTAAGGTTTCCTGGACTCCATCCAGAAGCATCCCGTGAGTCATGGCAGGTTAGAAGAGAAAACCTGTGAGTCCAGGGTCCCTCTTCTGAGAATGGGTTTTGAGAGAAAGGTGTAAGCCACACCTTGGATAAACTATGGCTTTAAGTAAAACAAAAATGGATTCTGATCTGGAGTTTAAAAAAAAAAAAACTAGGACGGCATCTCTAAAGTGTATGTGGGGGAATAGGTATTTAGTCCTTTCACCACAGTTTTAAAAACTGTAATAACTACATTAACCAAAAAATGTAAGTAAAACATTTTAACACATTATCATGTGTAAGGATAATCCCTTTGAGTTTTTACAACATGGATCAATCTGATTTCATTTGGTCATTTCAGGAAAGTTAAAAGAAAACCTATTTAAAGATGTTGAAAAGGAACTATTTTGATCAGAGGAACAAAGCTGACAGTGAGGCCTCTCTGGAATTGTCCTTAGAAACCTCCACCTGCCAATTCCTTAACGTGCTACCTAAAATGCCTGACACCGTTTCCTTAAATATATTTATCTTTCCATGGAGAAATTCAATAATTATTACCTAATTTTTCACTTTATAAGCACAAATATAACCCATGAGGGCAATGAGCAACACATAATTACTAAACTTAGAGATTAGTTTTGGTGTAAAGAAGTCCTAACATGGGAACCTTCAGAAGCTGAAATCATAACACTCAAAACGACCATGCACATTGACTGAGCCAATGCCACAGGTATTCAAGGTGTTTAAACAGATGTGGAACAGGTTTAATAGCTGTAAACTATATGGCTTTTGATATACACTATTAAAAGTTGTCCTTTGCTAGGAGGTAGACAAAACAAGTTAAGTAAACTTGAACAATGCCAACACTTTCCACCCTTAGCACACAATGGGGGCTAGTGGGCAGTCACGTTTATCTAGGCAAAGACTAAGGGACCTTTTCTTCAAGTGAGTTAAAGGCTATAACAGACACATGATATAAGACAAGTAATGTGATTTCTCAAGGAAGATACTCCAGCCATGAATCATTATTACCTAAGTAAACGGGAATTTAATGATTTTTCTGACAAATCACTCAAAACCTTTAATTAAAAAAAGTAAAAAATTATCCTATTATCCTTCTCCCCACCATCCTTAAAAATATGTCCCTCTATACAATCCTTTCCAACGTGACAAGGGGTCACTGAACATCCATTACACAGAAATTCCTTTGTGGAAGATGGAAACCTAAGGAAGACCCACCTCTTTTTTCTCTCTCACTGCCTTCCATTCCCAGCTGACCTCTGATTTCATCAGCTATGACTAGTTTGCTGCATTTCCCTTCAGTGCCTTTACTTTTCCCTTTGTATTATGTTGGGCAGGTTATTTAGAACTTTTGTTGACAGCCTTCCCCCACCTGCCACCAACCTTCTCTTTCCAAGATAGAACTACACCATCAGCCGCCACTGAAGACCTTGGGTCTAAAATTAAAACTTTGGGGAATCTCAAGCGGCTTTTCCAGAGTCTTGCAAGGGGCCTCCTTGCACTAACTAGATCTTACACATTAAAAGAATCATCCTCAAGTATGAGTAGAAGACACTTAGGACATTTCAAGTAGGAATGTAAATTTTACTATGAAAAATCATAGTAAAGGTTACAAAAATTATATCTCATACTTGAGGATTATTTATTTAAGCTTGCACACTTGAGAAGTTACCAGGCTCCAAACTTTTTAAACCATCCCATTTTCTTGTCTGAACCCTACCAATCCTCAATTTACCCCAGATCTCAGAATGCCTAGGAGAGGTCTCAGAGCTCAAGTTCAAGTTTAGCCTTCACTCCCTCCATCTCGACCCACCAGCATAGAAATTTAGGATGAAGCCACACCTAGAGTGGCAGAAAAGTGTCACCCAGGGGGTTTTAGGCAAAACTAGAGCTTATGCCTGGGCGTCCCTTTTCTCAAACCAGGATTCTCTTAATTTCCTTATGACAGAGCACATGATCAGAAGACTTAATCAACTGAAGACTGATAACCATGGAATCACACAACAGAATGAGGCCGTAAGGGAGCTGCAGGGGGACTGGGGCCTCTGGACGGCGGCTGTGAGGTGGGGGTGCACTCACTGTTCAGATTCAGCAAGGAGTCAAAGACTTTGCACTGGATCTGCCCGGTGCTCTGCGACACGCAGGACATCCACAGCCCCTCGTACATGGCCTGGGCGGTCACGATGTTGTCGCCGGCATAGGAGTAAATCCTCCACTGGGGCAGGGCAGTGCTGACGATGGCGCCGATCCATCCCAGGAAGGCGAGAATGAAGCCCAAAAGCTGCAGCCCCGCGTTGGCCATGACTCGCTCGGCCGCCCGCGCTGGCTCAGGGGTGGCAGGTGCAGAAGGCGGAGAGTTTGCAGGTGCGCAACGCGAGCTCCCGAAGGTGGCTGGGCCCCGCGGAGGAAGTTAAAGCGGGGAGCCCTGCTCGCTGCGCCGCCGCTGGAGACGCTCTGGGTCCGGGTTGGGGTCCGGGGCCGGAGCGGCGCTGGAGTCTGGATACTAGAAGCTGCAGTTGCTCCCAGGCTCAGGAACTGAGACGCCAAACCGCTGGGCGCCGCGATTTAAAGCAGCTCCGCCCGCCTCAGCACCGGCAGCCGGGGAGCGCCCCCTGGCGGTTTCAGGGCGGCTCACCGAGAGGGCGCCGGGAGCGCCGGGTTGGGGGAACACGGGGCTGGCGGCGTGGGGACCATCCCGCAGGGCCAGGCGCTACAGCTGCGTCCCTGCTCGTTTTCCCTGGTGGATTTTCCCGCTCCTGTCAGGCGTTTCACGCTTTTCATTCATTCACTCCAATTATCCAAAAATTACTCTGCACTGTACCTGTAAATCCTAAAAACAAAGATGAAAAAATGAGCCCTCAAGAGCTGCAGTTTTAGGTTTAATACCTTTTCCTAATATCTTATTAAAAGGCATTTCCACCCAACTCCGCATCTCCTCCCCCATCACACACATTTCTCTCTCCTTTACTTGGCTTCCTCCCCCTTCTCCTTTCATCTCTCTGCTCCCTTCTGTCAAGATCGTTCCATCACTTGTCTCTGCAAGGGAGAGATCTTTACACTCTACAGATTGGGAAACAGACCCAGAGAGCAACATGATTTACACACACACGCACGCGCGCGCGCGCGCGCGCACACACACACACACACACACACACACACAGCATACCCAATACTTGGCTCCTCTCCCAATCTGCTTTCCACTACATATGAAGTTGACCCAAAAATATCCCCTTTGATCTATGATTGTCCTTTCTGATGTATTATTGTCCTTACGAAAATGCAGCCTAGCCCTCCCCCGCCAAACACCAACCTCCTCCCCCCAGCAGTTATGTCTTAGAGCAGCAATTCACTGTCAGAGAGACCTGGTCGGTGCCCCGCCCTCCCTGAAAGGTGTGAATTTTGTGAGTTATCACATGCTGTTCGTCACAGGTGAGGGCATGTAAACAGCGTTTCCCCAGTGGAAGAAGGACTGGGCTGGAGTTGAGGAAGTCTGGGCTCTGGTTCCAGCTTTCACGGTGACTGGCTATGTCACCCCTCCGGTTTCGGTCTCGCTGGGACTGTAGGTTCCCTCTGTGCTTCTCTAAAGCTTCCTTGTTTGTAGTTAGAAGTGCTGTTGTGGCTAGGAATGATTGAAGTGTTTTCCCAACTGCTTTTTGTGCGTGGTGCGAGTGTGGTGGGAGGGGAAGCTTCTATGGTTTTAGTAAAAACAGAAGTGCCTTGGAAGCAGAAATAAACATATTAAGGAGAAAACAAGATATACCCTTATATACCATGGCAACTGCTAGTGGGTGACAGAGAAGGAAAGGTGCAAATGCTCAAGGTGGGAATGGGAGGAAAGGCCAAGCCCCACCACCTTCATTTCCATCTGGCTCTCCCTGGATGCCTTTCGTGTAGGCTTACAACTGAAGGACTTGGCCGTGCTAGGATTTGGGGACATGCACCGAAGAATGTAAAACAGGAGTTAGATGAAGACATTTAATTTGGACTAAGATTAACACAGTGAATGCTGTCTTTCTCCTATCAGCTGTTTAGGGCAAGACCATGTCCCTGTTGTATCCCAGGGTTTGGGCCTGCAGTCAGTACTACTTTCTAGGTCTCGGTGGATGTTCTGTGGGTGCCTGTCAGTGTGGATGAAGATGTATCAATCACATTTGATTTTGTAAAAATTCCCTGATCAGAGAAGGCACTAGAATTTGCTGTAGGACTAGAGCAGTACCATGTGAATCGCATAATCTCATTTTCCTTTTTTTGTTCCAAACATTTAAGAATTAAAACTGTTATTGAACACCCAGGCACGGTGGCTCAGGCCAGGCGCAGTGGCTCACACCTGTAATCCCAACACTTTGGGAGGCTGAGGCAGGTGAATCACTGGAGATCAGGAGTTCAAGATCAGCCTGACCAACATGGTGAACCCCATCTCTACTAACAATATAAAAATTAGCTGGACATCGTGGTGGGCACCTGTAATTCCAGCTACTT
Organism: Rhinopithecus bieti; assembly: GCF_001698545.2. Lineage (NCBI taxonomy): Eukaryota > Metazoa > Chordata > Mammalia > Primates > Cercopithecidae > Rhinopithecus > Rhinopithecus bieti. The sequence goes on from NW_016805666.1 coordinate 3,969,260, forward strand.
GGGAGGCTGAGGCAGGAGAATCGCTTGAACCCTGGAGGCGGAGGTGGCAGTGAGTCGAGATCGTGCCACTGCACTCCAGCCTGGGCAACAGACCAAGACCCCATCTTGATAAATAAATAAATAAATAAATAAATAAATAAATAAACAAACAAATAAAGGACATTATCTGAGTTCTGAGTCCAGTAAATATATTTGTGCACAGGCCCTTTTAATCTGCATTAGGACTTGTTTCTATCAACCTACAATTAGCAGGGAATTAGAGGGATGAGTTCTGTGGTCAGCAGGGTCCTGTGTTTTTGTTTTGTATTTCAGGTCTGTGTGAGACGGATTACTTCACTGCCCTCAACCATGTTTGTGAGGCTGAGGTGAATCCTGTTTGCTTCACTGTGATTCAGGCCCGTCTCTAGGCAGCCTTAATCCTGTCTAGTTTTCTGCTCCTGGCTTCAGTGCAGATGACAGGTGAGATAATGGCTCAGCATAAATCTATCAACTCAAGAGGAAAACAGCTTACAATCACTGGCCTTTCCTATATGAAACATAAACACTAAAGGCAGCACTGAGACCCAGAAGGCTCTAGAAAGGCTGGCAATGGTATGGTAAGTGTCCTAGCCTGTTGAGTAGTAAAATCTGCTATGTACCCTCAGACAAATTGCTTATTTTCTTCCTCAGTTTCCCTACCAATAAAAGTTATGGGGTTTATTTCTGAAAGTCACCCAGGTGTGAAGCTTTATGACTCTAAGTAATGACAGTTGGCACTTGTTGCTGTATATTTTCATCAATGTTGAGGTCAGAGTTTTATATGTTATCTCTACGTGCAGGTAACAGACACAGAGAGGTCAGGTTGCTTATCCAGAGTCATATTGACTATGACAGTGCTGGAATTCCAAACTATATAATTCGACCCTGGTGCCCATGCCTTTAACTGCTCTCTCATAGTATTTCTCTGTGTGACCCAAATCAATTGAGGACAATATTTTTTTTCTTCTTTGGAAGAGCTTAGACATACTTATCATGTGTTTCTTGCTCCAGGCAGTGGCAAGATATTTTACTCTGTGACTGTCTCTTCTCAGTATCTGTTGCAGCCCACTGAGAATTTATACCCTGGGGATTTAGAATCGTGGCAGAAAGTTGTTGCTGTTGAGGAGGAAGACATGTGTAAAAACAGCAAGTAGCCTACTGGTTTATTCCATGTGCTTCTGTGCCTGATGCTTGGGCTTCGCCATGATCTCGAGAACCAGTAATAAGTAGAAGAGATACATGCAGAAAAGATGGAAACAAAGGTAAGACTACGAGTGTCAGAAGAGAGTGTAGACAAAGAACCAAGCCTCTAAGAGGCAGCATGGCAGACTCTCAGAAATGGTTAATGATGACAGTAAGAAAGACATTGGGATGTAAATTTTTTTGCTTAGTGTTATGTATATGTTAATATTGACTTTTCAGAGCTTCGTAAGTGGTAAAAGCAGAACCAATGAACACATTACTAAGTAAGCAACCTGCTGTACAATTACTTAGGGCTTGAGGAAAGGATCAGAGTACAAATATTGTAAAAATTTGACATGAAATTTAGTATTAAAACATACAGGTTACTAAAAATACATTGCTGTGTGACTGACACAACCTTTTAAAATGGCCCTTTTGAAACTCCTTGGGGTCTTTGAGAGGGTAGTGAGGGGTAGTGGTCAAAAGCACAAACCTTTTGAACCCTATTTCTGCCACTTAAAGTAACCTTGAGAAATTTGCATAACATCCTTCTTGTGACTCACGCTTTTTCTTTTGAATGGCTCAGACCCTGGTGCTGTTATGAACATTAAACAAGTTCATACATATACATTATTTAGAATAGTAGCTGGTATACAGCAAGCATACACGAAACAGTGCTTATTATTTCAAGCAGATCAGATACATTTAATTTCTAATCCTGCCATTTGCAAATGATCCTCATGTTTGTGCAGAAGGACTCTTTCATGCTTCAATTGTTACAATCTCACTTAATGTCATAGTTAAATCATAGTGAAAAGATAAGCAGTTTCTCTAGAACAAAGACACAACGTTGTGTTCAGAAAAAGAAAAGGCAGCAATGGCATAGATATGAGCTTTAAACGAGATTTCTGGGTCCCCTCTCCAAGCCTGGCAACGTTTCCCCTCCTAGCCCTGGATATTTTCCTGGTTAGGACTAATGCCTTGAAGGGTTCTTCTAAGGAGGGGTTGGTCAAGAGGAAGAATGGCGATGTGAGGTCAAATGACTCTCACAGGCCTGCAAGAATCTTTAGAGGGTAATGAGAGAAAAACAAACAAAACCTCAGTTTGATATTTTTATTATCAAGTATCTCCCTTGTTTTCATGGAACATAAAACTTCCCCCATAGGTTCCCCCCTTAACTCCTAGCCTAGCAGGTCCATCTCTTCAGAGAATTTGGGAGGGGATGACATTTTAGCCATAAAATCTTCTATTTCAGTCATAAAAGGTTACTTTGAAACAAGTTAGTGAAGGGCTATTCCTTTTATTCCTTTACTTGTGTCATTTGGGAAGATCCTTTTATCTTAAAGATGCTAGAAACATTCAACTTATTTGAACAAGAGTCAAGGTCAAATGGGTAATATTTTACTTGAAATCTCTTTATTATAACACTAGCTTTATTAGTGAGGGTTCTCCAATGAATAGACTATATATGTGTATTTGTGTGTTTGTGGAGAGAGAGAGGAGAGAGAGAGAGAGAGAAAGGGAGAGACAGAGATTTATTATAAGAAATTGGCTCATTCAATTGTGGGAGCTGCCAAATTCAACATTCATAGAGCGTTCCAGCAGGCTGAAGACTTGAATAGGAGTTGATTTCGCAGTCTAGAGTCTGAAATTTTTTAGTCTTCTGGAGAATTCCTGCTTTTCTGGGAAACCTCAGTATTTCCTTGATTGAATTAATCCCATCAAATTACAGAGGGTAATCCATTTTATTCACAGTCTACTGATTTAAATGTTAATCACAACTAAAGAATACAGCCACATCTGGGCTGGTGTTAACCTAACATGTGGACGCCATAGCCAAGTGGACACATAAAATCAATCATCACACTCACTAACACTCTGATTATTTAGATTCTAAGGGCTTTACTTGTATAAACTTACTTAGTGCTCAAAAAAGCCACTGAATTAGATAACTGTCAATACAGATGAGAGAAGTGGGGTATGAGTAAGTAAAGTATTTTATCCCAAGTTACACAAGTAGCAAAAAGCAGGGTTGGCCTCCAAACTCAGTTGTTCTGGCTCTTGATCCAGAAAGCTTATGCGGTGTGCCATCCTACTCCCGAAGCAAATGTTTATCGTTTACCTCCTTTGTAACTCTCCAAAGTTACAACTACCTAGTACAGTGATACCCAAAGACTGCATCCTCACCAAGCCTCCAAATCAGAGTCATATCAGAGTGAATAGGAAGTACTCAGTAAGTGAGGGGTAACTAATTGAATTAGTGAATAGATGGATGAACTGATAGAGGAAGAATTGCTCATCTTTATTATAATCCAAGGCGCTAGGAACACTGTAGGGAGTGAAAACAGTTTTGACTCTCAAGGAGATCTTCCTTGTTTTTTTGTGTGGAGAACATATCAAAGCAGAAATAAGTAGCAGTACATGAAGATCATAATTTTTTGAACAGGTGTGGTGGCTCATCCCTATAAACCCAACAGCTTGGGAGGCCAAGGTGAGAGAATTACTTGATCGCAGGAGCTCGAGACCAGCCTGGGCAACATAGTGAGATTCCATCTCAATACAAAAAAAAAAAAAAAAAAAAAAAAACAATAGCTAGACATGGGTGGCATGCACCTATAGTCCCAGCAACTCGGGGGGCTGAGGTGGGAAAATCACTTTGGCTTGAGAGATGGAGGCTGTAGTGAGCTGTGATCATGCCACTGCACTCCAGCCTGGGTGACAGGGTGAGACTTGTCACACATGCAAAAATGATCTTAATTTTTAATACCTTGATCTTTGAGATAAGACAGAATCTAGGATATGATACTACTTTCTCTCTCCATTAGACATGATGTTAGATAAGCTAATTAATCTTTCTATGCCTCATTTTCTCCATCTGTAAAAGAAAATAAATATGTGTATCTCACAGTGTTGTGAGAAGTAAACAAAATTGATTGAGGTAACTTATGGATAATGCTAAATCCTGTATCTGGAACTTGGAAAGTGTTTGATAAATGATAGCAGTACTTTGAGACCCTGAGTGAGGATTCCATTTCCAAGGAGTAGAATGTGGTAAGCTGACTGTGACTTGGTCATGCTGAACAAAATATTTGAACTCAACTCCCAGTTACATAAGGGAGAGAACATTCTAGGTTAAAAAACACATATATACATATAAATAGAGAGCAGTGTTACAAACCAGTGAGGTGCATCTCAGGTTTGACCTGAATGTGCATTTTGTTTGAAGTGCTCAGTAATTTTCCAAAAACTAAATTAGTTTTAACTTTGAAAAATTGAAAGATTTCCCTAAAAATCTACATTCTCTTTTGTTTAGAATAATTAAAAGAGATGGCAATACTATGCAGCTCTATGGTTTCTGATTTCTCCATAGTATCTGCTATTTCTACTTTGTTCATTTATGTTACTTCTCTGGGCCCTGTAGGCATTTGGTGCAATATATGCGTAGGTAGCACACAACATAAATAGTGTAATTTACAGGATTTGCATGCCAAGCTAAGTGTGGACTTTATCACATTAGTGGTCAATAAGGAGCAATCACAGAATTTTCAGAAGACACTTGAGCAAATTTGTTATTTTTTTGGGAGGCAGAAGGAAGAGATAGAAGTGAATTTAATGAACAGGCTGAATAGTTTAGGGATGGGTTGGTGAGAGGGTTTGAACTATGCCAAAGGCGGGACATTGCAGATAGAGAGATGAGTGCACCTACCAGAGACAGGTGAAAGTGAATATTTATACCTTTATGTGATTTCATATTTATTCTGAGCTAAGAGCCATGACAATTTCAAAAGCTTCTGGGGATTTTACCCAGTCAACACAGGACAAGACATTACTTGTGTTCCTAAAGGAGAATAAACATTGGATAGGAAGAATGACTCTTATTCCCTCTCTCAGTTTTAGCCATTTCAGAGATGAAGGAGAAGCTCAACCTTTTGGACTTATACAGTATGTCAATCTTTATTATGGCTCTTTCCTGAGGGATTTTCAAGAACAATGATATTATGCGTGATTTTAGCCTGTAAGATGCAATTTGGCTGTATTGTCTTAGGAGGAATAATAAGACTTAGAACCAGAGAGATTGATGAGGAAGACTGGGTATTAGACATTAGTTTTAATTAATATATTCATGCAAATGATTAACTTAACCTGTGGTTATTTAAATTTTTTCTCAAGAGAATAGAAAGACATTCAATGGTTTAAAGGAGGAACAATACCTGATAAGACTTGCATTTTAACATTACTCTGAAGAGTGAAGAATGGTTTGGCAAGAGGGATCTTGGAGAGTTAGAGCAGTGTATTCCAGTTAGAAGGATGTTAGTATTATCTAGGTGAGGAATGGAGTTCGGCACTGAAGTCTGAATCGAAAGAAAAACAGGAAAAGAAACAGTTGAAAAAGTATGATGGGATTGGATTCTTAGTGTACGGAGACCAGTTAGCTGTCTAATTTGGGGACTATTGAAATATTGTAGAAGAAGTATCTCAACCTTTCCCCCCAGCATCACTTAATCATATACATGACCGAATACAAGATTATATGCAATTGCAAGTTCACTAGCTAGAAATGTTTCCAAAATTGAGAATATAGTACCTAATATTTGCTGAGTTCCGACTGTGTGCTCACTATTCTAAGCGTGCTGCCTGAGATTTTAGAGACAGAAACTTGAATTACCTTTTGTTTACTGGAAAACTATTGTTTCACTGTGAAATGTTGGTTCTAAGGAATAAACTATTAAAATACTAAATTATGCTGTATTGTAATAATAGTAACTAATCCATGTTCTAACTGAAGCTCCCTCTCTGTGTGTCATAATGAAGTTGTTGAAGTCAATATGGTAAAAATAGCAAGAAGCATGACTTGTAGCTTCAGACTGATGCATTCCAATCTTGGCTTTGCTGGTTGCTCGCTGTGTAATATTAGGTAAGTTACTTATCATCCTCTGGATGCTTCGTTTTTTTTTGTTGTTGTTGTTGTTGTTGTTTTAATTTGCAAAATAATACTAGTACTACTTTCATCACCTGGCGGTGGTAAAGGGTGGATTATTACATATAACTTATTTAGCAAAAAGCCCGGCACATGTTAGCTGCTCAATAAATCTTATCTTTTATAATAACTGTTATAGGAGGACGATGTGAGAATCTGAACCAGTACATGACCCTAAGGATAGAGTATGGGATGAAGTGAGAGATTTTACAATGGAACAAGCTGCCTTATTGTGTCATAAGATGAATTATAAATAATTAACATGCCATAACCACTAGAAAAATAATCAAAAGTAAAATTAATTTTCCAAAGGCATGCATGTGTCTATGTAATTTTTAACCTTCAAATTTAAAACTGAAGTCTTAAAATAAAATCTGCTACTATTTCAGCCCTGTACCCCATCCTGTTTTCTCTCCTCTCAGATAGCCTCAGAAACAACTGCTTATTCTGTGACAGTTGCACAAGGTAGAGGTTAAACCAGGTAGAACCAGAATCAATGAGTAAACGTGAGAAATAGAAAGAGGACAGAGTGCAACATTGCAAAAGTCCCACAGTTAGGAATGAATTTGAAACTGATTTTCTGTTACTCTGACCTTTGCTACCATACCTGTGTGAGGTTAGGGTCAATAGATGAGCGTGATCTGCTGTCTGATTATGCCTGCCCTTAGTGCTGCAGAGACCATCCTGGCTGGAATTTGACTGCAAACAGTGGATGTCTTCTGCCAAGCGACTTTCTTCCTCTACCGTTGACGTTAATGGTGGCTGCCACCATATTCCCACAAGCTTTATCAAATATTTACTGAGTACACAGTTCACTAAACACAGCTCCAGGATTTAGAACAGCCAAAGGCTTATTTATTGTTTGCTACAGTAATAGTTTGTAAAAATTGTCTTTGGAATCTTAGGCAGGATTTATAGGAAGAAGCATTTAGTTATAATCTAGGCACTAACTGCGTTGTCCAACTTGATAGCCACTAGTCACACACAGCTATTTAAATTTTAATTAACGAAAATAAAAAATTCAGTTTCTCTGTTGTACTTGACAATTTCAAGTAACTACATACTGGCAATGCAGATATAGAGCATTCTGCCACCTCACATACTTATGTTGTTCATCACTAATAGAGTGCTGTTGTCACAGTCCTAAATGGATTTGACTACATGGATAGTCTCTGTTGAAATTTTTTAAATATCTCTCTAAAAGTTAGTCTATTAGTTTTCGGTGGTTACTGTAATGAATTACCACAAATTTAGTGGCTTAAAACAGCAAATGTATTATTTGCAGTTCTGTAGTTGAGAAAACTGAAAGGGATCTCACTGGACTGTAATTAAAGTGTCCACAAGCCTACGTACTTTTCTAGAGGCTCCATTCCTTGTCCCGGTACATTCTAGAGGGATCTATATCCCTTGGCTTATGGCCATCTTCCTCCATCTTCAAAGCCAACAAGTATGGGCCAAATGCTTTTCACAAAGCCAGTTCTCTGGTTGACTCTCTTTACCTTCTTCTGACATTTTTAAGGACTCTTGTGATAACATTGTGCTCATTCAGATAATCCAAGATAATCCCCACATCTCAAGATCGATTGATGAGCAATCTTAATTCCCATCGTGCCACGTAATATAACCTATTTCTAAGTTTGAAGAATAAAGACATGGATATCTTTGGCAGAGGGAGGTTATTATGCTACCTCCCATCATGAGTAAACATTTTATAAAGTACATTGATTTTCCTTGTAGAAAGGGGCTATGCAGATATATTGCAGGTAATTATTCACATAATTCTGAATTTAACAAAAGTTCTGATTATATATAATGAAATTAATTAACAAAAATAAGATGTTAATAGTTTACTTAATATGCACCAGACAGTAAGGGCTGAGATTTTAAGAGCTTATATGCATGAATTCATGATGGAGTAAAGAGAGACATTAATAACACCTTAAGTAGTAGTGTGGGATAAATGAAGACATGGAATCTTAATTGGGAAAATGGGGTTCTTTTCCTGGCATAGCCACTTACTCAGCTGTGTAATTTCTATGGATTTAAATTTTTCAGGTAGATAAAAGGAGGAGAACAGATTAAAGTTATCTCTAAGGTCTCATCCAACACTTAATTTTTCCACTCTTAATTAAGTTAGCAGAAAGATAAGATTATGCAAAAGCACAATATTGAGTAATACAGAATTGCTGTGTATTGCTGGAAAATTAAACAAGATAATATGTCTTGGAAGACTAAAGAAAGATTATTTAATCAGGTATAGCAGAGCATGATTTTAATTTTTTGGTTACAAGACACTTTGCTTTATTAAGAATTGAGACTGAAGGAGGAACACTAAGGGAGCATTGTATTTCCAGTTGGGCTAGACTGACATTAATTATTAGTCATATGCATGATTAAGCAACTTTTTATCCCCCTGCTTTATTGTAGCCAGGTGTTTAGGGAAAAAGGCGAATATTACCGCCATTAGAAGACCTACATCTCTGTCAAAAGCTATTGGATAATATGTAAATAAACCTTTACACCCAACAAGATTGATAAACAACTGAGACTCTTTTTGTTGTAGACATTAGCATGTGTGTTATGCAGTAAGTCAAAGAGTGAGACAAAGGCATTTTCTCCGTAAAATTAGGCAAGTAGAAGCTTTCTAAATGAAACAGACCTCAGGTTTAGGAACTCTGAGGATCCACAACTTTCAGATCAAGGTGTGTTAAAACAATTTATTTTCCCTAAAAGGGTGTTAATTCTAAGACTTATTCAGATTCTTAGTAATATCTGGGCCAATGACACTCTAAATATGTTAACAAATTACCCATGTTGAGTGCCTTAAAGTACTTTAAGTATATACACTATTACTCAAAAACTATGGATCAAATTTTATATAATACCAGTAGGATATTTTCCCTTATAGGGATTGAACACTGTGTAGCTAAAACAACTATCATTAATCTATCTATCTATCTATCTATCTATCTATCTATCTATCTATCTATCATCTATCATCTTTCTATAAATCTGCTGATCTTTCATCTTTCTATGATATCCTGCCTAATGTTCAGCAGCCCATGGTGCATGCCACACTTACTAAAATCTTATCATAATTTGGAGTGCTTTCTCTGATAATGAAAAAGAAAAATATACTGTCCCTCCTTGAAATTCTATGGTTTTTCACTCTCTATTACACACATTTACTCATTCAATCGTTTATTAATCTTTCATATTCTTCAAAGGTGTATTGTTTGCAAGGCACTGGAAATACTGTGATAAAAGGCACATACTTCATTGGGATGAGGGGTAACATGCAGCTGACAGAAGCACTGTCACAGAACCATGTACATTTTATGAAAATTTTAAGTAAAGAGTATTATGGAATCAGGGTAGAGTGGCACCTAAAATTGGAGACAAGGAGGAGGGGCTAGAGTTGCCATTAAAAAGATGTTGCTTAAAATGGAATCTTGAAGGACATGAATGAATCATTCATTGTTTCTTCCATTCATTCATTTATTGCTACTCTGCCAAAATGATGCAAAAACAAAGCCATTCCTGTGCTCAAGTAATTAAAAATCTATTTGAGAAATAACTTATAACAAACTAGAGTACAGAGTGATTGTTGTAAGGATAAAACTATACGTGTGTGTTTAGCACAATGAGGGAAGTTGTAGTGGGCTAGCAGAAGGCTGTATTCAGATTAAGAAGAGGAATATCAAATAAGAGGAAAAGTGAGAAGTGGAAGGATAAGAAATTTGACTGGAGTATATGCTATATCAGGTAGGGGGCCATGGAATATGAAGCTGCAAAATGGAATAAAGAGACTGAGAAGGGCCCACTATGCTAAGGACTTTGTGCTTTCTCTCTTAGGTTATGTGCTAAGAATGATTGATTTATCATTGAATGATTTTCAATGATAAATCAATTTTCAATGATAAATGAATTGATTTATCATTGAATGAATTTATCATTGAGTGATTTATGTACAAGCAATGGGCAATTTTGTGTGTGTGCGCCTCTACATCCATTCTGCAATCTTTTCCACTCAGTCTGTTCCCAGCAAGTGAACCTTTCTACTTGCATTCATAGTCTCTCTTGCTCTCTGGCTTTGGCCAAAGAGAAGCACCTTTAGAAAGTCAGAGCACAGGAGAAAAGTGAAGCTAGAATGGTAGATTTTGTTGGTAATCACCACTTCATCTTCTTTGTTAGGAGGATAACCCATCTCCCAGGTGCTACAGGTATTAGCTACTAACAAATTATATTATTAGCAGCAATGAGGAAAGCCCTTCGCTAGTGAGAGCCATCTCACTTAGACATGCCTGGGAAGGTATGCAGCTCTCCTCTTCACCAGTGGCTGGTAACCAGTGGTTGACCTATTTAATAGTGTAATGGCCTTGTCCCCTTGCATCTGGGCGGTACAACCTCTGTAAACAATTTACACTCCAGAGCTCTTGGCGGGTTCAGTCTAAAGATGAATTCTTTTCTTTTCTTTTCTTTTCTTTTCCTTTTTCTTTTTTCTTTTTTCTTTTTTTTTTTCTCTCTTTTCTTTCTTTCTTTTTTTTTTTTTTTTTGAGATGGAGTTTTGCTCTGTTGCCCAGGCCGGAGTGCAGTGGCACTATCTTGGCTCACTGCAACCTCTGGCTCCCAGGTTCAAGCGATTCTCCTGCCACAGCCTCCCTAATAGCTGGGATTACAGGCACCCGCCACCACGCCCAGCTAATTTTTGTATTTTTAGTAGAGATGGGGTTTCACCATGTTGGCCAGGCTGCTCTCGAACTCTTGACCTCAGGTGATCCTCTTGCCTCAGCCTCCCAAGGTGCTAGGATTACAGGTGTGAGTCACTGTGCCCAGCTCTGAGGATGAATTCTTCTGAAATCACATCTTTATCTAGCTTCTTCCTTTGTACTCTTCTGCTTTTCTTGCCTCTTTAAAGGTTTATCCTGGTTGGGCACGGTGGCTCACACCTGTAATCCCAGCACTTTGGGAGACCGAAGCGGGCGGATCACAAGGTCAGGAGATCAAGACCATCCTGGCCAACATGGTGAAACCCTGTCTCTACTAAAATACAAAAGATTATTTGGGCATGGTGGCACATGCCTGTAGCCCCAGCTACTGGGAGGCTGAGGCAGGGGAATCGCTTGAACCTGGGAGGCAGAGGTTGCAGTGAGCCAAGATAGTGCCACTCCACTCCAGCCTGGTGACAGAGCAAGACTCCTTAAAAAAAAAAAAAGAAAACAAAAAAAGGTTTATCCTAAGGGCATGCCCTGAATAAATGACTTGCATAAATTATCTGTCTCAGACACTGATTCTAGAGAACACAGCTTGTAGGGAGCTCAGTATAAATGATAGTTATTGCCAGAATTTGTCCCATAAAGCAGACTTTAAAGATTTAATTCTGGAGTTGAGTCAGACCCCAGCTGGGTAGTATTGACGACCCCAAACCTAGTGGTAAGTCGAGTATTTACAGTTTCTTGAATGTTCTAACAGTACAATTGCTAAAGTGTTGGAGATGCCTTAGCTTTTACAGTGTCTTTGGCATTTGAGAGAAGTAGGGTAAATAACAAGATTAAGGAATGTGGAATTTGGTGTTAGTTGTTGTGTGCCTTTTGGTTACTTGGGAGAAAAAAAATGACCAATCATTATTTTAAAACTAAGTGCAAAAGTCCGAGGTTATTTTTGGAAGTCTTTAAAGAGACCCTTCTCATTTGAAGCTTGGGAGCATGTTGAGCTGGCGAACCATCGGCCTTAGTTGTGACAACAGCAGAACTTCAGAAAAGCCTAAATTCATGCCTAGGTAAGACTCTGGATGCCATAATAAGTCAGATGTGCTTCAGAGAGTGGGAGTTAAGCATGCAAAGATTCAGTGGCTTGTCACATATATGATGCTTTTAGGGATCCAGTGGTCTGGTGCATACTGAGACATCCCTTCCAAGGTAAAAGGCAAAGTTATAGCATCTTTTGTATTCTACCATTAGAAAAGAAGTAAAGCACAGCAAATACACCACTTGCGAATACTGCACTGAATGATTTAGCAAGTGCTGTGGAAAGCTCCCAGTTTTCAGTGAGGTCCTGAACAAGAAGGGGCATGTCCAGGCCATATAGTACAAGCTGTCCTACCACATGGCTTATGTGGCCCAATAGATCCTACAGTGGCTTAAAAATTATCTCTAGGAGATAAAGATTTTGTGTGGAGTCTCTGACAAGCCCCAACAGAAGGGTTTCATAACAGACTGCTGAGATTCTGGAGCAAGGCCATGCCATCTGCAGCAGAGCATATGATTTAAAATGCAGTTGCATCCAGACATGAGACAAAAGCTGTTCACGATGAACTAGGGGTTGGCAGACCAAGTAATAAACTACAGCAGCCCTAGCAGCAACTATTTATAAAATAGAAGTGTTACAGAATGGATCACCCTTGAAATGTCCAAAGGGCATATGTAAGCTGGATGAACAAATATTCCAGATTTCTTTGTCACCAGCACAGTCTCACCTGACACCACTCAATCAGCTCACACCTGTAACCTCATGGGAGAATCCTTATGAGCGGCTAATAGAGGAAGAAAACAACACAGGCTTGGTCCATGGATTGTTCAGCTCAGTATGTTGGTGTGGACAATGGACTGCTGTTACAATATAGCCCCATTTGGGAAGTCCTAGAAGACAGTATTCGTGGGAAAATAGGCATGGGGGCAGGATTTGAGTTAGTGTTACTTGTAATCCGATTTTGTTGAGAGACAAATGGCTTAAAAGAAGGCTGTTCACAAATGGATGGCATTGGTGGATGGCTTGGCCTGAACAAAGCAATGTTTTCATATTAGGGACAAGAAGTTCCAAGAAAGAAGCATGTGGATGAACATATGGAAATGGGTAGAAAGTAAGAAGAACTTGTCATTATGTGTTAAGCCTCATCAGGTTAGAGACACAAAGCAACCAAGTGTGGAGAATGGCCCAATAGATTAGAAGCCAACTTAGCTAGCTGAAAGGCCTCACGAATGTAGAAGTCATGGCGGCATAGATGGAGACAATATATGGACCTGTAAGAATGTGTTCTCCTCTCACCAAAGCTGATATACCCAATGCCATGTCCAGCCCATCAACCAACACATTTCTGCATTGAGCTCCTTATATGATAATGTTCTTTGACAAAACCAGCCAGACATTTTGTTGGCAAGTTGATAAAACTGGACTCCTCTCATCCTGACAAAAGCAACAATTAATCCTAAGTAGTAGTGACACACATTCCAAGGATGTGTTTGCCTTTTCTACCAGTAATATTTCAGTCAGCATTATACGGAAAGGCTCACAGAGAGATATGTTGGATAGCATCTCATACAATATCACTTCAGATCAAGAGAACTCCTTTATGGGAAAGGAAGCATGGTAGTGGGAACATGGCAAAGATATCCTCTGATCCTATGAAACATTGAATCAGTTAGTGGCAGCTGACCCTATAGAGCATAGGCCCCTTTTAAAGTATAGCTGTAGTGCCACCTTGGAGATGATGCCCGTAGATGGGGACACCATACTTCAGAAAGATGTATATTCATCCTAAACCAACAGCCATTACATGGTGCCAGGGTCCCCAGTAGGTAGAGTACATGAGTTCAGTAACCAAGAGATGGGGCAAATAGTAGCCCTACTTCACTACACTCCAAGAATTGACTAGGAGACATTGTGTTGCCTGTCTACTCAACTTTAGAACCTGTGGATCCAGAGGTTCCAGAGAAGATATGCTTTCACTCAGGGACACAGCAAGAGTGTCACAAAACTTAAAGATACAGCTGATACATGATGACTTCTAGTTCTTCAAGTGGACCAACAAGCAAGAAAAGGAATTATCATACTGCCAGGATTGTGTACACTAGGACATCTGAATGTGTACTGGGGTATTTTAGCCCGATTACCTAAGGAAAAGGGCTGCTATTACTTAATAGGGGCATGGAGAAATGCTTTTCATACTCGAGTGAGCTGCAGGTTATCTCTTGGTACCCTCATGCCCAAATTTAATTACAAATTAACAAGTATACCAAGTATTGCCTGGCAAGTGCATAGTAACTAGGGAATCAAGGCTCTCAGGGATGAGTGTCTGAGACATCCCACCAGACAAGCCATCTAGATGATCTGAAGTCCTAGCTGAGTGTAAAAGGAATCTATAATTGTAACTGACAAGGATAATGTGTATTGTTGACAGCCTTGAGATCAATTGCAGCAAAGAAGGCTGTAATTCATCCTACAAATGCTCCTCTTACAAGTTTTCCTAGAAATTGAGACCAACTCAAATTCTGAAGAAGCTAAGACCAGATGGGAAGAACTTACTGTGAGAAGTGAATGGATTTGAGAAGTGCGAGTGGCAGACTTGGAAGTGGCTCTTGGCACTTCTCCAGATCTCTTTGCCTGGGCTGGTACACCCATGCCCCTGCAGGTTTTGGCTGATAACTGCTCAAGTTGGCAGGGTTGTCAACTGTAGGGTTGTCCTTAGCTGATTGAAGCTACCTCACCCAGAGATGCCTGAGAAGTTACACTATTCTCTCTCCAAAGACTGACCAGTGCAGGGATAAGATACAGTGCTGTCTTTTCTCTGGCCAAGAAAATATCTGATTATAATCTTTGTTCTAGAGAGCTACCTATGGGATTAGATTGAGCCTAAACTTCTCCTGAAGTCATATTCTTGCCTAACTCCATCCATCCTTCATCTTTTCTTTCTCTTCTTGCTTCCTTAAAGACTTCTAAGAGTATTCCTTCAAGAAATCACCTGCACAAGACTCTCTGTGTCATACTCTGCTTCTAGGCTTCTGGGCCTAACTCAATTACATGTGGCATTGGCTGTGTTTCTTTATGGAGAACCACAGTCTCACCTAGTGGTCATTTCCTGTATATACATTATTCTTCATTTATGTGTGACATCAGTTTCCTGTCACAATCCTGACTAATGAAGCAGAAGCAAGCAGGGAGTAATATGATTAGATTAACATTTAGAAAGTTCAATCTGGCAGCAGTGTTGAGAATAGAATGGATGAAAGGCAAGTCTAGCTGCAAAACTATAATTTCATAGATTATGGTAATAATCTAGAAAATAATTGAAAAGGGCTGGAAGTGTAATAATCATTGAAGGTAGCATACATTAGGTAAATTTGTAAAATAAGTCAGCAGTAAAATTGATTTAAGGATCAATATGTCCTAACCTCCTACGAGAATTGAAACCACATACATTGCCTTATCAACTTATTAAACAATTATTATTTTACTACATATGTAAAAAAATATTACTACTACTCTTGAGGAGCTTGTAGTCCTAATAGTGAATCATGACTATCTTGATAGTTGTTATAAAAGTCAAAAAATAGATTTTATACTAGAATTACAAGCAAAAGGGCATGAAAGCAAGAAAAACTACAGGATAATATTTCCAATGAACATTGATGCAAAAGTCAACAGTTAAATATTAGTAAATCAAACTCAACAGCATATCAAAAAAGATTATACATCATAATCAGGTGGGATTTATCCCTGGAATAAAAGGTTGGTTTAATATAAGCAAATCAGTTGATGATATATCATATTAACAGACATAAAGTCAAAAAGCCACATGATCATATCTCTTGACACAGAAAAAGTATTTGACAAAGTTTAACATCCTTTCTTGACAAAAACTTCTAATACTTTAGGTATAGAAGGAAAGTTCCTCAACTTAATAAGGTAATAAGGGCTATTTATGGAAAACCCACAGCTAGCATAAACAATGGGAAGAAACTGACAGCATTTCCTCTGAGATCTGGTATAAGACAAGGATGCCTACTGTATTAGTCCATTTTCATCCTACTGATGAAAACATACCCGAGACTGGGCAATTTACAAAAGAAAGAGGGTTATTGGACTTACAGTTCCATGTGGTGGGGAGGCCTCACAATCGCAATCATGGCAGAGATGAAAGGAATGTCTCACATGGTGGCAGACAAGAGCTTGTGCAGGGGAACTCCCATTTTAAAAACCATCAGATCTCATGAGACTCATTATCATGAGAGGGTAGCACAGGAAAGACATCCCACCCATGATTCAATTACCTCCCACCAGGTCCATCCTACAACATGTGGGAATCATGGGAGTTACAAATCAAGATGAGATTTGGGTAGGGACACAACCAAACCATATCATTTTCCCCCGGCCACTCCCAGTCTTGGCCTAACATTTCAAAACCAATCATGCCTTCCTAACAGTCCCCCAAAATCTTAACTCATTTCAGCATTAACTCAAAAGTCCAAAGTCTCATCTGAGACAAGGCAAGCTTCTTCTGTCTATGAGCCTGTGTAAAATCAAAATCAAGTTAGTTACTTCCTAGATACAACGGGGGTGCAGGCATTGGGTAAAAACAGCCATTCCAAATGGGATAAATTGGCCAAAACAAAGGGGTTACAGGCCCCATGTAAGTCGGAAATCCAGCAGAGCAGTCAAATCTTAAAGCTCCAAAATGATCTCCTTTGACTCCAAGTCTCACAACCAGGTCATGCTGATGCAAGAGGTGGGCTCCCATGGTCTTGGCCAGCTCTGCCCCTGTGGCTTTGCAGGGTAGAGCCTCTCCTCCAGCTGCTTTCATGGCTGCCATTGAGTGTCTGCAGCTTTTCCAGTTCCACAGTGCAAGCTGTCAGTGGATCTACCATTATGGGGTCTAGAGGATGATGACCCTCTTTTCGCAGCTCAACTAGGTGGTGCCCCAGTAGGGACTTTACGTGGGGGCTCCAACCCCACATTTCTCTTCTGTACTGCCCTAGCAGAGGTTCTCTATGAGGACTCCCACCCCTGTAGCAAACTTCTGCCTGGATATCCAGGTGTTTCCATACGTCCTCTGAAATCTGGGCAGAGGCTCCCAAAACCCAAGTCTTGACTTCTGTGCACTTGCAGGCTCAACACCAGGTGGAAGCTGCCAAGGTTTGGGGCTTGCACCCTCTGAAGTCATGGCCTGAGCTCTGTGTTGGCCCCTTTCAGCTATGATTGGAGCAGCTGGGATGCAGGGTACCAAGTCCCTAGGCTGCACACAGCAGAGGAACCCTGGGCCTGGCCCACTAAACAATTTTTTCCTCCTAGACCTCCAGGTCTGTGATGGGAGGGGCTGCCACAAAGGTCTCTCACATGCCCTGGAGACATTTTTTTTCCATTGACTTGGTGATTAATATTTGGCTCCTCATTAGTTATGCAAATTTCTACAGCCAGCTTGGATTTCTCCCCCCAAAATGAGATTTTCTTTTCTATCGCATTGTCAGCTGCAGATTTTCTGAACTTTGATGCTCTGCTTCCCTTTTAAAACTGAATGCATTTAACAACACTCAAGTCAGGTCTTGAATGCTTTGCTGCTTAAAAATTTCTTTCACCAGATACCCCAAATCATCTCTCTCAAGTTCAAAGATCCACAAATCTCTAGGGCAGGGACAAAATGCTGCCAGTCTCTTTGCTAAAACATAGCAAAAGTCACCTTTGCTCCAGTTCCCAACAAGGTCCTCATTTCCATCTGAAACCACCTCAGCCTGTACTTTATTTTCTGTATCACTATCAGCATTTTTGGCAAAACCATTCAACAATTCTCTAGGAAGTTCCAAACTTTCCCACATCTTCCTGTTTTCTTCTGAGCCCTCCAAACTGTTCCAAACTGCCTGTTACCCAGTTCCAAAGTCACTTCCACATTTTCAGGTGTCTTTTTAGCAGTGCCCCACTCTACTGGTACCAATTTACTGTATTAGTTCATTTTCATGCTGCTGATAAGGACATACCTGAGACTGGGCAATTTACAAAAGAAAGAGGTTTATTGAACTTACAGTTCCACATAGCTGGGGAGGCATCACAATCACGGCAGAAGGTGAAAAGCATGTCTCACATGGTGGCAGAATTTGGTAAAGTTGCAGGATATAAAATTAACATACAAAAATCTGTAGGATTTATATATGCAAATAATGACCTAGGTTAAATAGAAAGCAAAAAGACAGTCTGATTTACAATAGCGTAAACAATTGAAATTTTTAGGAATAAATTTAACCAAGGAGGTGAAAGACCTGTCCACTGAAAACTGTAAGACATTAATGAAAGAAATTGAAAAGAATGCAAAGCTATAGTAAACAAAACAGCATGGTACTGGCACAAAAGAGGCAAGTAGACCAGTGGAACAGAATGGAGAGTCCCAAAATAAATCCAAACATTTACAGTTAACTAATTTTTACCATAAATATCAACATGACGCAATGGGAAAAATATAGTCTTTTCAATAAATGGTGCTCAGCAAACTGGATTTCCACATGCAAAGGAAAGAAATTGGACCCTTACAGCACACACAAAGATTAATTTAGAATGGATTAAAGACTTAAACATAAGAAATGAAGCCATAAAACTCCTGGAATAAAACATAGGGAAAAACTCCTTCACATTGGCCTTGGCAATGATTTCTTGAATACTACACCAAAAGTTTAAGATACAAAAGCAAAAGTAAATAAGTATGACTACATCAAATCAAAAAGCTTTTGCGTAGCAAAGAAAGTAATCAGCACAATGAAAAGACAACCTACAGATTGGAAAAAATATTTGCAAATCATGTATCAGAGAAAGGGTTAATATAAAAGATCTTTAAAGATCTCATACAACTCAATAGTGAGAAAACTTATAACCCACTTACAACTGGGTGAGGACCGAAATAGGCATTTCTCCAAAGATGACATAAAAGTTGCCAACAAGTGTATGAAAAAGAGCTCAACATTACTAATAATCAGGAAAATACGTCATAAGCTACTATACCACTTCACGCCTGTTAGGATAACTGGTATCAAAAAGACAAGAGATAAGAAGCGTTGGCCAGGTTGTGGAAGAAAGGGAAGCCTTGTACACTTTTGGAAGTGTAGGTTAGTACAGCCATTATAAAAAACAGTATAGAAGTTCCTAAAGAAATTAAAAATATAGCTACTATATGATCCAGCAATATCTCTTTTGGGTATATACTCAAAGGAGATAAAATCACCACCTCATAAAGATATCTGCACTCTCATATTCATTGCAGCATTGTTCATACAATACCTAAGATAGATACAGAAACAACCTAATTGTACATCAGTGGATGAATGGATAAAAAACTGTGGTCTGTATATACAAAGAAGTACTATTCAGCCTTAAGTACAAAGAGATTCTGCCATTTGCCACAACATATGTGAATCTGAAGGGCATTATGCTAAGTGAAATAAGACAGACACAGAAAGAAAAATATCACATGACTTCACTTATATATGGAATCTTAAAAAAAAAATGGCAGGGGAGTCAAATCAATAAAAAGAGATATAAAATAAGACAGTGGTTATCAGAGTTCAGGTTTGGGGGAGAAAATGGGAAGATACAGGCCAGAGGATACAAAGTAGAAATGTAGGGTGAACAAGTTGAAAGATCTAATGTACAAATAGAGACTACAGTAAATGATAGTGTATTGTAGTCAAGATTTTTGCTAAATGAGATTATACCTTCACATGCAATAGGGCGAAAAATGAATAACTATGTAAGATGATGGATATGCTATTTTGTTTCACTGCAGTAACCATTTTACTATATACATTTATCATAACATCATGTTGTATAACTTAAGTGTGCACAATACATTTTTAATGAAATGAAATATAAAAAATAATTTTGAAAAAGCCTTTGAAAGCACATATAAAGAATAGCCATCAGTCTACCATTATAAAATAGAGTTGCCAAATTTCTGTAACTAAATAATGTCCTCAAAGAAATTGCTTATATTACCTAAACATCTCTCAATAACTTCTTAAAATTCCCAGAAATGCTACATGTGGATTTTTATTCATGCATCTTCCAGAAGCTTTAATTATCTTAATCATATTCAATACTGGTATTAAAAGTACTACAGATAAATTGCTATTAAATATTATTTAAACAGTCATTAATATTTGATAGATTTAATGTGCATATAAATTGTTCTTAATTTTCATATAAGTATTATAGAGTAGTGAATAATATATGTTATATATAACTCATAAGTATACATAGTGCATACTGTATTATATACTATGTATTCTGTAAATGCATTTTTATAAATGTGAAAATATATTAAATATTAAAATTATATATGTATAATTTTAGCCGACATTTTTATTTTGGCAAAACATTATGAATTCAAACACTAAATTTTCCTTGTCTTCCAGAAATAAGTGGCATAAGGAAAGTTGTGGAAATGTAAAAAAAAACTAAGGATTCCAGAGAATCATGTGATTAGGTTATAGAATAGAGGAGGATAAATGTCTGGAGAGAGAGTTGCAAAAATTAACTTAGGCCAAGGTATAAAGGGGGTCTTCTTGCTCATGCTAGGAATTTGGTTGGGATTTAGGGACACATCGAATATTGGCAGAGAAGGGTTAGGTAGTTGTATTTTCAGACAGATCGATTCAGAGGAAATAATTCTATTTACCTAGAAGTGTAAATAAATGAATAAGAAGATTGGACTTTTACTTAGAAGAGTATGGTGAAAATAGAAAAATCCAGAGACAGAGGAAGAGTTAAGCTAATACCAGTGTTAACACTGAAATTTGTAGATTTAAAGGGTAAAGTAATTTGACTAAGGACACCCCCTCCACCTGACACACACAGTCCTGACACACACGGTCCTGACAGCTGAATCTGTATTCAGCTACATTTTAAGTTCCTGGTTCTTGTTGTCTTACCAATTTTGATAGTAACCAGGGAGAGAGCTGGCAAGAGCTTCTAGGGGCAGGCAGGCAGGATTTTGGCTCGGATGGATACTACCAGATAAAAGGGCTTTCACAACCTCTTTGTTCATTTTGTGATATTTCTCAGTTTAGGGACTTTCTCTTCTCCTCTTCATATCACACACTCACTGCACCTCAGGAATTTGACTTCTCCTCCCTTAGTTACACATTCTCTCACTGCACTTACGGAATGTGAGTTACTTCCTATCAGGTTTGAATCACCCTATTTGGCAATCCTGGAATTATTTGAAAATGCTGTCATCTCATCTCTGTGATTTTTCCTCTGTAAACAAGCCCAGTGTTTTTCCTGAGCCCCTTCTTTCAGTTGTGTTAGCTCATATTTATTTTTTACAGGCCTAGCTGTGTCTCTCTTTATCAGAAGCAGTGTAATGCTATCTATCTAGAAAGACTCTTTGGTGAGGAAAAGGAATTCTGGTTCTAGTTTTGCCATTGATAGGTGTTCAGCTTTGTTGAAATGCTTTACCTCACTGGGCTTCCAGTTATTCACTCATGAAATACAGGAAGAGGCTAAAATAAACACACTTTGGCAGCTTTCCTTCCTTCTCATAAAATTCTGACTTTCAGTTTGTCCCGGGTAATCTGCCAGTCTATCCATCTGTTCTCTCCTTTAAAGTAACAACTGTATGTTTCTTACTGTATTGATTACATTGTACTGAAATAATCTTATTCATTTATTTATGTAATATACATAGTATTTATTGAGGTAGTGCTTAGTATATGCCAGGGACTGGACTAAACACAAATAACAAGACTCTTCTAGCCAGTCCTTTTGGGTCTTGCAGTGTAAGTGACAATACACATGAGCATTCAGAAGTGTGATGGAAGTAGCCAAGGACAGAACTGAAGGGTCCTATGGCACGTAAGCCAGAGGGATCTTCCTTAACCAGGAAGGAACTCCCTTAAAGAAGGAATTTACGCAGAGATCGAAGGAAAGAAACAGAAAAGAAAGTGTTTTATACAGAGGGAACCACATGTCAGAACACCTGGAGGTGAGAGAGAATAACAATTCGAAAGAAGTTCTGTTTGGTTAGGGAAGGAAAAAAAAAATGAAGGAAAAAGAAGTACCATGTAGAGAGGTGGGTGTGTGAGCAGATTTTGCTGCAGGGAATTTTGAACTGTTTTAAAGTTTTGGTCTCTATTCTGTGAACAATTTGTGACCTGGTCATATTTGCATTTTAGCAGTTTTGATCTAGATTCATAATGATACTGAAATTAAAATAATAACTACATTTTATTTTATGCCTACTAGAGGCAAAACTGTACATTCTTTATGTAAGTTGTCCTAGTTATTATTTACAACAACTATACTAGTTTCTTGGGGTGTGGCAACAAATTAACACGAACTAGGTGGCTTAAAAAAATTTATTCTCTCATTGTTCTGGAGCCCAGAAGTCTGAGATCAAGATACCAGTAAGGTCACATGCGTAGTCCGAAGGGGCTCTTGGGCAGTACCCTTCCCTGCCTTTTCCTAGGTTGTGGCGGTTACTTGCGCTCCCTGGTGTTGCTTGGCTTGCAGATTCAGCACCCCGGCCTCTGCCTGTCCACATGACATTCTCCCCTGTGTCTCACATTGTCTTCCCTGTGCCCGTGTTTCTGTGTCCGAATTGTTCTTTCCTTATAAGGACATCAATTATTGTATTAGTGCTCACCCTAATCCAGTATTACCTTATCACTTCTGAAAAGCTCCTATTTCCAAGTAAGGTCACATGCTGAGGTTCGAGGAGGGGGACCCTTTGGAGGACACTATTATTATTTTGGAGGATACTCTTTATCCTCATACTGTAAGATGTTTGCCCAACTAGAGAGGTGAGAGAGGAAACTGAGGCACTAGGAAGTTTAAAAATATGTCCAAGGTCACAAAGCTAATATGTGGCAGAACCAATTGACAGGGAGGCAAGCAAGGAAGTGATTGCAGAGCCATGATGATGGTGGCGATGGGGATGGCAACGTATAGATGATTCTGATAAATATTTTTAGAGTAGACTCAATAACATTTGTTAATAATTTTGATGTGAAGAGAAAGTAGGGAGGAGTCAAGAAAAACTCCAGTTTTCTGGCCTGAGCACCTGGGTAGACCTTCTATTTATAGTGTTAGAAAACACTGGACAAAGGGTAGTTTTAGAGAGAAAGGAGAAAAATTCAGAGATGCCAGTGTTGAGTTTGAAGTGCCCATGGAACGTATAGTTATAAAGGGATATAATTGTCTGGCACTCAAAAGAAAGGTCTGGGTTAGACCATCAGAAAATTGAAGCATTCATTCGTCATTCACTAAATACTTATGAGTGTCTACCACATGTCAATTATTATCTTAGGTATCAAGGACACAGTTGTGAATAAGATAGGCAAGTTCCTGCCCTCATGGAAATGTCATTCTTGACGGGGGAGACAGATAATAAACAACAAAAATAAATAAGACAATTTCAACTAGACATGTCTGCTGTGTAGACAATAAAAAGGGGTGATATGAAAGTCAATGATTGGTAGAGATTACCTTCTTCAGTTTGGAGGATGAAAGTAGGCTTCTCTGAGGTGGTGACAAGTGAGGTGAGACCTGCAAAAGCCCAGAAGTAGTGATGATCTTGTAGTTTGTGAGGAACAGAAAAAAAGGTCTGTGGCTGGAGCATAGGGAACCTAGTGGTGGTATACAGCGAGGCATCAGTAGAAGATGAGACTGTGGGCCGGGTGTGGTGGCTCACATCTGTAATCCCAGGATTTTGGGAGCCCAAGGCAGGTGAATCACAAGATCAGGAGATCGTGACCATCCTGGTTAACACGTTGAAACCCCATCTCTACTAAAAATACAATATATATATATATATATATATATATATTAGCCTGGCGTGGTGGCACATGCCTGTAATCCCAGCTACTCGGGAGGCTGAGACAGGAGAATTGCTTGAACCTGGGAGGCGGAGGCTGCAGCGGTTGCAGTGAGCTGAGATGGCGCCACTGCACTCCAGCCTGGCAACACAGCGAGACTCCGTCTCAAAAAAAATTAATAAATTAAAAACAAAGAGATGAGACCACGATGTCAAGGAAGATGGCAAGACTGCAATGTGTGTGTGTGTGTGTGTGTGTGTGTGGTGTGTGTGTCTTTGGAAGATTATGTTTCTTACAAAGATATATACACCCACACTGGTTTTTGTTTCATGAAAGCCATGGGAATAGAACATATTGCTTAGAGAGACTGTGCAGAGTGAAGGAAAACAAAAGCCTACAACACAGGCCTGCAGTCATTTAATTCTTATGAATAAAAGGTGGTCAGACCAAAAGAAAGAAAATAATATGCTTTCGTGTCCGTTTATCCCATTAAAATGAAAACTATGTCCCCATTGCCAAGCAAACTTTCTTTTATAAAATTGTGTCAATAAATATTCAATGAATTCATTTTTTAAGTTTTATTTTAAGGTCAGGGGTACGTGTGCAGGTCTGTTACATAGGTAAACTTGTGTCATGGGAGTGTGTTGTACAGATTATTTCATCACCCAGCTACTAAGCCTAGTACTTATTAGTGATTTCTCCTGATCCTCTTTCTCTTACCACCCTCCACCCTCCAAAAGACCCCAGTGCGTGTTGTTTCCCACTCTGTGGCCATGTGTTCTCATCGTTTAGCTCCCACTTCTAAGTGAGAACATGTGATATTTGGTTTTCTGTTCCTGTGTTAGTTTGCTAAAGATAATGGTCTCCAGCTCCATCCATGTCTCCACAAAAGACATAATCTTATTTTTTTATGGCTGCACAATATTCCCGTGTGTATATGTACCACATTTTCTTTATCCAGTCTGTCATTGATGGGCATTAAGGTTGATGAATCGATTTCAAATAGAAGAAAGGAAATAGTAAGATAAGACCCTGATATGCTTTTTGTGTCCCCACCCAAATCCAATTGTTCAACTGTAATCCCCAGCATTGGGGGAGGGACCTGGTGGGAGGCGATTGGATCATGGGGGTGGATTTCCCCTTGTTGTTCTTGTGAGTGAGTTCCCACAAGAGCTGGCTGTTTAAAAGTGTGTAGAACTTCCCCCTTCACTCCCTCTCTCCTGCCACTACATGAAGACATGCTTGCTTCCCCTTGGCCCTTCCGCCATGATTGTAAGTTTCCTGAAGCCTCCTAGCCATGCTTCCTGTGCAGCCTGAGGAACTGTCAGTCAAACTTCTTTTCTTTATAAATTACCCAGACTCAGGTAGGTATTTATAGCAGTGCGAGAATAGACTAATACAGACCTCCATTCATGGTGTGTTTCATCAATGGTCATGTCTTTACTTTTCCTGAGTCCACATCATTTGCTGTGTGACTTCACTGTTTTCATCTATAAAAGGAATATATTATTGTTTCCCAACTGTTGACTTGCATAGTTTGACCCTGTGACTTGTGTTATCCATTGACATGAGGTGAAAATGATAGTGTGCCAGTTCTGCATGCAGGTCACAAGAGGCTTTGCATGTTCCTTTTATACACTTGCACTCCTGCCATTACCATGAGAAGAACATGCCTGAGCTAGACCCAAGGTAAAGAAGGAAAATGAAAGACTTCCTAGCTGTGCTGCCCAGTTAAGCCCATCCTGGGGCAGAGCCCCAGTCAAACTGCAGGTATGTAAGTGAGTGCAGACTGGGTCAGCCTTGATTAGCCCAGTGAAATCACAAGCATGGTAGCTACAATAATGAAGGATTGGTCTTAAAACCATTGAATTTGGGGTGGTTTGGTACACAGAAATGGCTGATGTACTAATCTTTTGAGGAGATGACCCAAGAAATCAAGCTATGGGAAAATGAGGAATAGGTGACTGGACCAGGGCACAGGACAGGGCATGGAGGCAAGTGTTTAACCATCTCCCTCCCACATCTAAGTACATCTTAATATCTCATGAAGATTCTAAGAATCCAGTAGAATCCAGTAGAAATATTTTCAAATTTGTATGAAAAAGGAACAGGTTTTTGAGACATGATTCATTTTATTCCCTGAATAAAGCTCTTCAAATTGGCCCAAAGTCTGGTGTGAAATGATAAAGCTTTTCTACATAAGAGCAGCGCTTGAAGTTTAAGAATCATAGTTCGCAATTATATATATATATATATAT
>NW_016805666.1:3995640-3997545 GCF_001698545.2 Rhinopithecus bieti
TATATATATATACACACTTTATTATAGATGTTGGATTGTATTGTTACTTACCGTATTAAAGATATTAAAAATGACTTAATGTTAAAAAGAGTCAATGTGTATCTTGAAAAGCAACTAAGAATTGCTAATTATGATTTTATAATGTTGAAAAAAGTATTTGATTCCAAAATCAAGAGAACATGCAAAGGTCATGAAAAATATCATAGGTAACGGGAAAGGCCTCTGGAGTCAGGAATGTACAAGGTTGAATTTCCGCTCCACCATTTTCCTAGCTGTGGCAGCCATGAGAATGCACCTTCCAGACCTTACAGGCAGCTTAATTGACTGGGCTCAGGCTACTGGCATTGAAAGCTATTACTGTGTTGGGGTTAAGGCCATAACTTCCTTAGGCTCATCTGAACAATGACTGAGTATAGAGGAGATACTAGGCTGACCTGTTCCTGGGAGTTAGGCAAATCTTTTATCACTGAGTTTGGCTCAAGGGTTCCCTATGATTTTGCTCAAACTTCTTTAGCCTCCAGGCAATCTTCCCTCATGGGCTTCCTCATTCTGGGCGAGACTTGCATTGTGGTCTGTGATATGGTTTGGATGTGTGTCTCCTCCAAATTTCATGTTGAACTATGACCCCCTCTGTTTACATTGAGGCATAGTGGGAGGTGTTGGGTCATGTGGGCAAATCACTCATGCATGGCTTGGTGCTCTTCTTGATTAATGAGTGTTAATTGAGTTCCTGGGAAATCTGGTTGTTTGAAAGGATGTGCGCTTCCCCCCACCCTCTTGGTCCCTCTCTTGCCATATAGGTAAGTTTGTTCATTTTCACCATCCACCTTGATTGGAAGCTTCCTGAGGCCCTCACCAGAAGTAGATGCTGTCACCATCCTTTCTGGACAGGCTGCAGAACCATGAGCCAAAAAACCTCTTTTCTTTATAAATTACTTAGTGTCAGGTGTTCCTTTATAGCAATGCAAGAGGGCCTGAAACAGTCTTTTTTTCCCAGCCTTCTCCAGCTCTCTTTCTATTTTCTTCTGCATAAGTGTTTTGTTTACTTAAATTTACACATTTAATCCCATCTTGAGAGCTGCTTCTTGAGAACCCAGATTAACACACCTCTCTGAGTCTCAGTTTTTTCATGTGTAAAATGTAACCTAGTCCATAGGATTGTAGTAATATTTAAACAAACCAGTGAATTTAAAGCAAAATTGTACAGTGATTTCCATTTAGTAAACACTGAATTAATTAATAGAACATTTTATTATTGTTGTTATTATTACTTCTTAAGGTTTTTATTTTTTTAAGTCAAAATCATGAAACATATTAGCAGATATTGGGCCGAAGATTGTCTGTTGCTGGGGAGAGACAGAGGTAAACAGATGGAAAACAAAATAACTAAGAAACAAACTATGTAAATAATTAATACAAATATTGGAGTCAAAATCACAAAATTTAAGGTTATTTTATCTATCAGCATTCTAAAAGGAAAGGTAATATTGACTATAGGGCCATTGGGAAATATTCTCTTTTAGTTGTGGAAACATTCAAGAGTATTCAAGTTAAATGGGGCCATTTTCTCCCAAATATAAATCAGAATATCAGGGAGAACTCTAGCAAGTATAGCAACATGTTTTTCCCGACTTGAATTATCAAAGTAATTGCATATATTCTGCATTTTGCTTAGGTTGAGAACACATAGGTAATTAATGGTCTTAATTTGATAGTGATTATAAGTTTGGGATCATGCTTTTCTAAATATTATTTGTCCGAAACTAGAGGGCAATTGAAGGAGTGAGTTCTCTTTTTTTTTTCTTTCTTTTTTTTTTTTTTATAAGACAAATAAGTTAGTAAAACAATAAAAAAAGGAAGGGAGTTCAGGATAGCTTCTTTCCAACTTCAAACAAAATTAAAAAT
>NW_016805666.1:3998501-4050940 GCF_001698545.2 Rhinopithecus bieti
CTTCTAAAGAGTAAGAAAAGACTGCCAATTGAATTTAGTTTTCTTTTCTAGATATTGTGCCTGGTACATACAAATTCTCAGTAAATATTTGTTGTATTTAATTATATTGGAATAGATCAGAAATAGAATATGTGATTGGAATCATCTTTATTTATATCTGCCCTAAAGTAGAAGGATAAACAAGATTAACATGCCAGGTCATTTCCAGCTTTAGGAATATTTATGACACTATTTTGAAATGTTTATTCTAACAGTAAATTCCACTTTCTGTAGCAAAGTGCTATTTGAATTTTGTATCCCAGGCAGAGCTAATCAGGTTAGCTACTAATCAAGTAATTAGAAATCAAAGTAGCTATGGTTGAGAAAAGTCACACAGCAAACTGCTGTATTTTACTGTGACGATTTTCTTTTTCTCCGTGTCTCATTAGTGTAAGCAAAAGCCCCTATTCTAGAACATCAAAAGGTCCTTGAAATATTGCAGTTGCTTTCAGAATAGTTCAGGGCCTCCAATGACAATCTCATAGAATTTATCGGGGCTCTGTTGTTTTCTCAGAAAAAAAAAGGAAATAAAAAAACCTCTTTTCGGCCGGGCGCGGTGGCTCAAGCCTGTAATCCTAGCACTTTGGGAGGCCGAGACAGGCGGATCACGAGGTCAGGAGATCGAGACCATCCTGGCTAACACGGTGAAACCCCGTCTCTACTAAAAAATACAAAAAACTAGCCGGCCGACGTGGCGGGCGCCTGTAGTCCCAGCTACTCGGGAGGCTGAGGCAGGAGAATGGCCTAAACCCAGGAGGCGGAGCTTGCAGTGAGCTGAGATCCAGCCACTGCACTCCAGCCTGGGCGGCAGAGCGAGACTCCGTCTCAAAACAAACAAACAAACAAACAAACAACAAAAAAAAAAACCTCTTTTCTTACATCAACTATATAAGCAGTGAGTAGACAATTGGTTTTTAACAATGATGATAGTGCTAAATTATTTCATATTTCCCTTTCCTCATTCTTCTACCCTTCATAAATAGGTGTCAAACAGACTTGAATGTTATCCCAGCTCAGTATCTAGAAGCTTTATGGCCCTTAACTACAATTTAATTTCCTCCTCAGCTCTTAATAAAATACTCAACCAATAGTAAATGTTCATTAATATTTGCTGAGTAAGTGATTTTGTAAAATGGGATAAACATAATGCCTACTCCAAAGAGTTATCATGAGCATTAGTACAAAGTTACAGAGACTGCCACCCAGTCAGCAATCCTGTAAGTTGCTTATTATTATATTATTAACTGTGAGACTATGCCACCTTCATCCAAAATTCAGAGTGACCTGCTGTGAGTAATTTAATTTAGCAACCCCTTAACTGATCCCTTTGCTTTCAGTTTCTTCTCTTCAACCTACTTTCCACACCATACCAAAGTTATTCTGTCTAAAATATAAATTTTATCATGATGAATGCAGCCAGCCTCCAATAGCTTCCCATTGTTTACGGCAATGGCTTTCAGAGTCATTTGGTCATCCAATCCTGATAAAAACATAAATGAGTAAAGCATGTACCCCAGGAATATGTATATTTAATTATTTAGTTATGTCTATGGACCACAAATTTGTTTTATTAAACCTTAAATGAAGTTGTGATCAAGATGAAATAAACACTACTTTAAAGGTTTTCTTCATGGCTCTATTATTCATGGCACAATACACACTTAAGAGTCATTCAAACAATTGAGATATTAAATCATCCTCTTTATATTTAATTCATTTATTTATTGATAGTTGGCGTTACCAGACCTTTCTGTGTCATCATTTTTATTGATAAGTTGCTGACACAGAGCAGTTCTAGTAGTAAAAGTGATAGCCCTCCTTGCCTCATGGAGTTTGCCTGTTCTTAACATTATTCGTCTTACCTTCAACTCATGGTTTCTGTACTAGTTTCCTGTGGCTGTTGTAACAAATTACCACTAACTTGGTGGTTTAAAGGAATGGAAATTTGTTCGCTCACAATTCTGAAGGCCATAAGTCAAATCAGTTTCACTGGACTGAAATCAACGTGTTTGAGGACTGCACTTTCTCTAGAGGGTCTAAGGAATCCTTTCTTTGCCTCTTCTAGCTTCTGCTTGCTGCCAGCATTCCTTGGCTTTTGACTACATCACTCCAGTCTCTGCTGGTAATAGTTATGTTGCCTTTTCTTATGTCTGTATTGAATCAATCTCTCTCTCTCTCTCTCTCTCTCTCTCATAAAGATACTAGTGACTGCATTTAAGGCTCATCTTGATAATCAAAGTTGCAGAGTCTTTTTTTGTCATATAATATTAACACTCAGAGGTTTCAGGAGTAAGGATGCAAATGTCTTTTAGGGAACTATTATTTTGTCAATCACAGTTTCTTTGCAGGAATGTTTAATAAAGGTATGATAGGTATTCAGAAATAATTCCCAAGATTTCACTTCCTGGTGGCCCCACCTTGTATATTAATTTCCCCTTGTATGGGAGTGGAACTGTCATATGATGGATTTCATTTTGAATTATTTTATATAAAATGGGATTTTGAAGACGCACTGTTTTCTTTATGACACTCTTGTGTTGTCTTCATGTTCTCTTGATGGCAAGACAGGTGAACCAATCATCATATTCTGATGCCTGGACCACAGTTTTTGTGGTGGCACGTGATCCAGTCTGGCCAAGAAGATACATTTCTACTTTTTAAAAGTGGTGCAAATTGGGTAAAATTTTGTTCTTATTGGTTGTGAGATTATGGGGAATATTTCACAAGAAGAGATTCAGAGCCAAGCCTAGGACTACTTGAAACCCTATAGTTTCAGGCTTTGTGATATTTCTGCCATTAAAGAATGATGCAGCTAGCGAGAAGCAGAGAGAAGAGATGGGAAACCCTAAAGGGTTGAATGCCCTGAACTTGGATGTCCCTGAGATTAGATCTATTCCTACACTTTCTGATATCTCTGCTTTTTAATGTGATCTCATAAAATCTTTCCTTTTGCTCAGAGTAACTGTGTTTTTATACACCTTAAAGAGCTCTGCTTACCATGTCAAGTGCCTAACAAGTGGTTTGGCTCACAGAAAAGGTCAAAGTATTAGTTCAATAAATCAACATTATCCTGATGGTCTTTTCTTGGCACTGTTATATTCATCTGAAGAAAAGTAACTAAAAAATGTCTAACACACAAAAAGGATTTCAAAGTTATTTTTAGAGCTCCTTTGTGTTCAAATTACACTTACACACAACAAACCCTCCTGGTAATCTGGTCTCTCTTTCTCACACCATTATTATATACTTTTAGAGATAATTAAATGTCTGTGATAAACAGGGTTTGTCGTGGCTAGACTAAGAATCATTTGTTTTTTGGTTGTTGATGTCTTTAACTTTGTTTTTTTAATATATTCTAATTCCCACCAAAATATTGATTTCTGTGACTTTTCTTTACCTCCACCTTAGCCAAATACTTAACAATTATTGGCCTGTTAAAAATCCCCAAGTTCTCTTCTTTTCTCTTCAAACTTTTGATTTTGGACTGCAAAAGCAAGATTTTGTGGACCCTATTTTCTTTTTTGAAAACTTTCTAATAAAACTACTTGAGAAATACTTTTGTAGAAAGACCCATCTTTTCTCTAGGATAATTTAAACTTCATAAGAATTTAAAACAAAACATCAGATCTCAGATTATTAGAAAAATGTGTGATTTATGGACTTTACATGCCATTCTCTAGTAATTCTAGTAATAAACATTTACGTTGTTACAATGTTTTAGAAGAAAAGTTCTTTGCAATCTTGTGAGAACCAATATAGGGCATTTTAATGGAATGTTCACTTGCATTGAGATTCTAGTGGTGTGCACACAGTCAATGCCAGATTACCCATATAAAAGAAAAATAGCAGTATAATTAATTATTGATATAGCTTAGATCAGGAAAAAAGTGAATCCATATTTTGATTTCTCATTTCTGTGGGGTTTTTTGTTTGTTGGTTGGTTGTTTTATTTTTTTAACTTCCTGTGAAATATACCTGAATTGGTCAATTTTACTTTTAGAGTCTTTAACATGAAGAAAGTCAGAGTCACTAAAACTGAACTGAGCCTAAAATTACTTTAGGTGCAGTTCAGATTTAGTGACTCTTAATTTCCTCTTGAAATTTCCTCTTGAAATTCAGGGTGAAGAGGAAATTGAGGAAAATCCATATGATTTTTGCTGAAAGAAATAAAAGCCATCATTTTGGTAGGCTAAGCATATACACTCTTTGTTTTCAGGTTCTTATACCAAGAAAGTGTAAGTAATATATAAGTAATGACATCTTTAGATTATTTTTATCCTGCATTTTATGGAGTTAACAAAAAACAAGCTTGAATATGTCTCTTCATTTTTTTTTCAGACTATCCTATTAATTTCTGAAAAAATACTGCTATAATAAGATAAGATCTGAAAGTCATAACTTTCAAATTTAGATGATTCTTATTTGTAACAAAATGTTGTCTACGTGAAGCATACATACTCATGTCTGGACAAATCTGTAGATTTTCAGACTAATGTGGATGTTGATGGAAAATTTTCGAACTGCCAGACCCAAATACCACTGTGGTAAATTACCTGTCTGTGGTAAACCAAAGGCATGTTTATCTAAAATGATTAGATAGCCTTTCCTCAATCTGATTTAAAACCCAATGTTATTCATACTAAAACATATAAAATAATATACTTTGTGATAAAGCTGGCATTTAAAAGCAGTAGGGATATAATATTCAATGGGTGATAGTGAGGTAACTCTCTATTTTGAAGAAATAAAGTTTTATCTTTCCCTTATACCATAACGTCTTACTGAAATAAACATTCCATGCTATAAAAGAAAGAATTATTATTGCAACTATCAATAAGTTATATAATTTTGAGGCATAATGATTGCAGATATCATATTTATTATTTAGGTTTAAAATATTTTATTATTCGATTATTAAAAGTTATGTAATATTGCCTTCAAATTGCAAAGTTATCCCATGTGAATTAATCTACAAAGATTCTAATGTAGTTGGCATATAATTCACTATGTAGATTATACACAGCCTTGCATTTTACATTCTCAAAAGATGAAAATTAATGTTCACTGTTAAAACTCCTATGGATTATTACCTGATATATTCAAAGTAGATGTCATTATATCCACTTTAAAGGTTTAAAGGTACTCAAATTAATCACAGTCCTTATTTTGGAACTCAAAAGAAGTTGTTTTCATTTTACAGGGAATGTTCATACAGAATTAATATCCTGCTATGAGTGTGTCCTAATACAAAATTTTGGCAGAATTCTGTAGATGTGCTTTTAAAATATAAAACTTCTCTAAAACCATGCAGATCTAGGATTAGAAAAACATAACCTTGAATCTGTCATTAAGGCAGACCCTTCCCTAACTGAGAACTTGTAATTTTGGTTTGAAAATTTTCTCATATTCGTTGTGTCCTCTCTCCTTAGAGCCAATACTTTGGTTCAAGCACTCTATGTTTGCCTGGATTAACATAACAACTCTTTAACTCTTCTTTCATCTCCCTTCGTTTTCCTCTCCTCATTCTAGTTCCTCTTCGGTGCTTCACCTCTGCTCTTGAGGGATCTTTCTAAACTTCAAAAACGACCTCTAAGGAATTCCAATTTTCCAAAGACTAAAAAGTCCAGTTCCTCAGCGTGATGCTCAAAGTTCTTCCCAAAATAATTTAAACTCACTTTTCTTACTCCTGCACCACACCCTGCATACTTGGTATGTTGACTGTGTTTTTCTCTTTCACACGTTGGTGCTTTACTCATGATTGTCCATCAGCCCAGATTGCAAATGTACCTCTTTCTTGCTGTTCCTAAATCTTTCTATGCTTGTAAAATCAAACCACAGCCTGCCTAAAGCCATCTTTGAGTCTGTATCATTTACATTTTCTTCTCCACAATCCCCCAGCACTTCAGACTAGTCTCATGGTCCTTGTTACATGTTAATTTACATGGGATAAGTGTCTTTCTGCCACAAGTTGTAAATTCCTTCACGGGAGAGATTGTTTGTTTTACTTTCATATTTTTGTATTACCCTGGGTCATGGAAACTAGCACAGAGGTCTGGTAGTAGGACTTCAATACGTGTATATAGAATAGGATTCTAAACATGACATGTATTGGTGGATAAGCAGCATTACACAAAGAAAAAAAAGAAAGAATCTGGATCTTAAACTCTGATCTCTTTCCTCTTTATGTTTCTTCCACAAATAAGAATAAATATAGTTTGCTTTGTGATTTAGGAGACATGTTTTTTTTTTTTTCTTTTTGCCTCAAATTTCTGTAAGCCCTGAGTATGACTCTGTGAATTTTATGTCATAATAAGAGCCGCTGAGAGTTACTATAAGGATACCAGAAATAAAGCATGCATTATAAAGCATGTCTTCTCTAATAATGTAAAAAGAATATCTAATCATGAGTGCATTCATTTCCCCAATTCAACAACTTTCAAGGAGGAATGCCACATAGGACTGAATACTTCAAGTGGAATAAAAATCAGACTCATCCCTTCTGAGTACAAACACATGGATCAGTCAGACAGAAAGATTCACTCTGCGAATTCTCTACCACACACAGAGGGTAGACTGGAAAGCAAAAGCATCACTAGGGATAACAGCAATTGTAGGATGATTGCAAATTGTGTAGGATTTTGCAATAAGAGCTGGCTGTTTCTTCCCAAGATTTCATAATTAATCTCCACAGTAAACTTTTCCTGCAAAATTAAAAAAAAAAAAAAACAAAAACAAGTTTATTGCTCAGTACTTCAACAAGCTAATATTGTATTAGACAACAAATGATGACCTGACGTTCATTACTCAGGACTTCAACAAGCTAATATTGTGTTAGACAACTAATGATGACCTGGCCCATCATGCCAGCCTGCCTAAATTGAAATTCAGTGAACATAGTTTTTTCATTCAATCCAATTCTGCTGCAGACCATGTTTCTTCCCATTGTTACCCTTGGAAGGACATCAGTAGTTACTGAAAGATATAATCCAATTATTGGGTAAATTTTCCTAATTGAGAGGCCTTATGACCTTTCCTTTGAAGAATATTCATAGTTCAGGACATTACTGAAACCTAATTTATCATTTTGTTAAAGAATAAAATTTTCAAATTGCAGAAG
The DNA here is from genome assembly GCF_001698545.2 of Rhinopithecus bieti. NCBI lineage: Eukaryota > Metazoa > Chordata > Mammalia > Primates > Cercopithecidae > Rhinopithecus > Rhinopithecus bieti. Next base: position 4,005,658 of record NW_016805666.1, read on the forward strand.
CCTTCATTCTGGGCTTTCTGATATTCTATTGTTTTGATACATATATTTACTCAAGTTAAAAAACTTTTCTTATAGCATAGTATGATTTGTAATCAGGGCATTTGTTTTCTGTATATAAGTGAATGACTGGAAAATGCTACCATTTGGTCATTCAAGTGTTTTAAGCACCTCCTGCAATTGCAATCTTGTTTGCATTATAATTTGTCTTATTTCTGGCAAAAGTTTTGATGAATAAAAATTATCATATCTTTTGCTCCTGGACAAATGACCTTAACATTTAAATTCAGACATTACACACCTTGCATGAAGGACTTCCAAATTTGACTCTCTTAAGGCCTATTCAGTATTGTCACTCAGTTTCTTCCACATATGTTTGAGTTCTAGCTGTATGTGAGTGTTTAGTAAACTCTAATTGAATTAAATCAGTCGAATCCAGTGCAGCTTTATTGCAATCCTACAGTTGTTTCTAAAGGTAAATGAATATAATGTTTCATTTTTTGATGTTTCTTATCCTACTTTGCAAAAATACTGTATATTTAGTCAACTATCACTTAGTGAAAAGCTTTTAAATGTTAGCATTAGTACTAAATACAAAGAGGATATGCAATGTCAAATAAAATCCTGTTCCTTACCGTCCAATGGTTGAGTCAGACAGGTAATATTTACAACAATGTGATCCGTGCTTGTTCAAAGTAGCATGGGAGCACTGAAGAAGAAAGGGCAGACTAATTCTGCTTGGGAAACGTTTCACAGAGTATTTTAAAGACTTGAGCCAGGTCTTAGAGGATAAATTCCAAAAGCAGAGAAAATGGTTAGAATATTTCATAAAGAAGAAAGGTAGGTCTAAAGATGCAAACATATTAAAGAGAAAGAAATGTCCAGAAACTTCTGAAATTTGATATGACTAGAACTTATGTCCTAAAAGGAGCTGTGAGGCTCGATGTGAAGAAACATGGATCTCGAGTTTTGGCACTGAAAGGTATTTGAATGCTTCTCTTGGCCAAGATGACACTCTGGCTACGGCTGGGATTCTTAATTGGGCTGGTTGAAGCTATGTTGGGTTGGGCTGAGCTGAGACTGAGGCTTGGCTGACCCTTGATCTTTAAACTGTAGAACAAAAAAGAAACTGACTATATTATTTAGAGCAAAATAGGTAAGAAACAAAGAAATTTTGCAAACCAAATATAGACACCCAAAGAAATACAACAAACAGTAGAAGTCTAGTCTGAGGCAGAAGATGTACAAAATTCTCTAAAATAGTATAAACTGTTTCCCGGGAGGAAAATAGAAATATTTCCTAAGGTTCCAAATTCAGCCCCAGTCCTTCTTTTATTGAGAGAAGGCCTGAAACCTCACATGTAGGTGGGAGAGAAACTACTAAAGCAATAAGGATTGCACGAGCCGAGTCTCATGTCAAGGTTTGGGTTTTAGAAAGATTTATCTGGTGTGACGTGAGGGACTGGAGGCAGGAAGACCATTTTAGGAAGTCTTCTCAATCATCAAAATGAGAGATAATAAGAAATTCAGCTGGTGTAATAGCAGAGTTGAAATAGGGAGGATGAGTGTGATAAGAACAAAATGTAGCTAGAGTTTTCAGTCCCTTCATATTATATTCCATTACATTATTAATTATAATTATAATTAATTATAATGTAATTGTTTGGTTGAACATCAGCCAACATCTTGGCATCCTTTTATTTTTTTTTCCCATTCTATTCTTTGTTCTCTTTTTCCTCCTTTCCTGCTTTTCTTGGATTAGCTATTTTCTTTTCCTCCATAGAGTTCGATTTAGTGTCCTCTATTGCCATTTTGTCTATTTCTTCTTGTTTTGACTTCTATTTTATTTTTATGTGGTTGCTCTAGTGACTATAATATGCATTCTTAAATTAGTATTGTCACCTTTGGAATAATGCTACAGTACTTCACTTACAAAGAACTTTACAAAAATATACACGTATTTACCCCCACTCTTCTTTGTGCTATTATTAAATGTGATAAACTCCATAATACATTGTTACTATACTTGCTTTAAACCATAAAATTATTTTTTAAGAATTTAAGAAATTATGTTTAGTGTAGGTTTACTGGGAACTAATTCCTTCCATTTTATTGATGTTAAAACGTCTTTATTTTAGGTTTTTAAAATAAACAGCAAAGAAACTCGAACACTTCAATATAATAAGATGATTTCATTCTTTCATTGAGTCAGTAATTACCCAGCACCCACTATGTGTTAGTCACTCAACAGGCACTGAGAGCTCACAGTCTTTATACTGTTTATAAAATGCCCATTCGCAATTGGGCATTTGACCATTCATTATCCCAGTTAGTCCTTAGTGAAAGTACCTTTGCAAAAACTGTAACTGAGGAAATTATGACAGTGAAAGGGATGAGACCTAACCGACTCCATCTTGCTTCTAACCTGTAAGCTGTTCTTGTTCGTTCCTGGGTGTAGCCTGAACTAACCAAAGAAAGGAATTTAGTTTATGGTTTGACTCTGAAACAAAATTGATAATAGCCCTTCCCTGAAAAGACTCCCTTCTGGACTTGGCACCAGTCGGCCTTTGTAGGACTAAGAAATTAGCTACAAGATTAGAAATTATGGTTTACAGGTCATGCTGCCTCTGGCTGCAAAAGTCTGAATACCCCCAAATTGCTCCTGGAGATAACATTGATACAGGAGGTAGAAAGAAATTATTTAGGCAGAGAGTGAGGGCAAAAGAGTCCTCGGCAGAGCTTCCCTTCTAACAAAAAGCAGCCCAAGAAATCATGTTTTTTCCTAACAAAGAAGCAGCCTGAAAAACTGAGCTGCAAACATAGATGAGCAAGCTGGAAACTTGCACGGGGAATCCCAGCAGCTGTGCTAACAGAAAAGGGCTATCTGGGGGCCAGATATGTCCAAATGGGGGCTCCATCTTTCCTTTTTTTGTTACCACGTGTACCGTAATAAAGAAATGGGCAACATGGCACAGCTCAGGCAGAGAACCCACATGCATAATAAAACATGAGGGTGGGGGCTACCAGGGATTTGGGCCCTATGCAAATGGCACACCTGTCTAACCAGTCTTTCGCGCCCTATGTAAATCAGACAGCACCTCCTCACCAGCTCATCTATAAAACTCTTAGCATTTGACGACCCACTTTTCTGGGACTCCTCTTTTTCACCTATTAAACTTCTGCTGTCAACCTCACTCTTTGTGTGTCCATGTCCTTGTTCTCCATGGCCTTGAAAGAACGAACCCTGGGTGTTACTCCCAACAATGAGGTCATTTCAACATCACTATTGTAAAACCTAAGCTCAGTGCTTGAGATATTTTGCAGACCCTCATTCCATCAAACACCTGACACCGCCCAAGCCAGTAATCTGACTTCAATCAGTTCTGCAATCCCACCCAGGAACAGAAGACAGCAAGAAAACCTCACTTCGACCCCCTCTGATTCCATCTTCGACCTGACCAATCAGCACTCCCCACTTCCTGAGCCCTTACCTGCCAAATGATCTTTAAAAACTCCCATCCTCAAATGCTCAGGGAGACTGATTTAAGTGATAATAAAACTCCAGTGTCCCTCATAGCCGGCTCTGTCTGCCGGAATTACTCTTTCCCCATGGCAATTCCCGTGTCTTGAGAAAATGGCTCTGTCTGGGCAGCAGGCAAGGTGAACCCGTTGCGCAGTTACACTAGTTCACCTTCATTTTTTGAAGAATATTTTCAGCAAATAAAAAATCACAACTTGACTTTTTGTTTTAATTAGCTATATTTCAAAATGAATCTATTTTCAGACCACAGTTGACTGCAGATAACTGAAACCTCGAAAAGCAAAACTGTGAATAAGGGTAGGCTACTGTTTTTATGTCGGTGTCTCCCTATACCTTATATGTTTTCCTTTTTTGTTGCCTTTCTTTTTCCTTTGTCTGTGGCCTCTTTTAAGATGCTCACTTTAGTTTTGGTTTTGGGCAAGTAATTGAATATGTGTACTTTTCTTTGCATTTTTCTGCTTGGGCTTATTGAACTTCTTACATATGTGCATTTTTTTAAAAATCAAATTGAAAATTTTTTTCAAGCAATTATTTTAAAATATATTTTATCTTCTAATTTCTCCTTTCCTTCAGAGACTTCGATTACAACCGTTTGATATTAATTCCCAGGGCACTAATTTTCTCCAGAATTTTCTTTATTTTCTATTGTAGTTTAGGTGATTTTTATTACCCTGTTTTCTAGGTCATTATTTTTTTCTTTTTGACTGTTCAATTTGCTATTGACACCATTCAACGAATTTTCTAATTTCAAGTATTGCGTCTTTTAGTTATAAGCATTCTAGTTGGTTGTTTTTCTACAACTCCCATTTATCTCTTTAAACTGGTCCATCTTTTCATTCATTCATTTCATCTTTACCTGTAAATGCTTTACCACATTTTTAACTGTTATTTTAAAGTCTTCGTCTTCTAATTCCAATAAATAGGTATGGTTTATATGTAGGCCTGCTTCTCCAAACTGTTTTCTTTTGATTATTGTTCACATATTTCTGCTTCATTGACTGTATAATAATTTTTTATTAAATTCCAGCTGGTGTGTGTGTGTATATATACACACACTATATATGTATATATATACACACACACTATATATATATATACACACGCTATGTGTGTATATATGTATATATATGCATATATATACACACACACACATATATATATTCTTCTGTTTGGCAATTAGGGTAAGATATAGATCAATCAGTTACTTGCAAGAGTTGAGTTGAGCTACAGCGGTAACTGTAGATAATTGTACTTACTGTTGATGTCAATGGCCTATTTGGTTGTTTAGTGCCTTTTACACAGTGGGTGTTCTCTGGTGGGCATTAACATGTGATCCAAAGATCATATTTTGCACCTTTCCCCACAGATTCATCCACATGTCTCTCTCCCATTCTTTTTGTTCTCAAATCTAATCTTCCTCCAGACTCGTGATCATTTTCCACTATCCTCGAATCTGTGCATATTCTTACCAAGAAATATTTCTCTTACCGCAAAAAGTGAAGTATCGATTGTATTGCCTGAAGAATTCTGCCTGCCTAATTGGAGGCTGTCTTCTCACTACCATCTTTTAGTGTTATCCTGAGTGAGGCTGTGGGGCAGAATGGTCCTTTTATTTTATTTTGGATTGCACTATAAATTAAGCCAAACCAATACTTTTGTGAACCAAGCTTATCCTTTTTTGTCCTCCTTCAACCAGATAATAGGACACCCGCATGTGAATATAGTTCAGCTGAGGGAGACGTAGCAGTATTGCAGTGGTGTATGGTTTGGGATTCTGGGCCACATGTTCATGTAGCTCTTGTCCTGTACATGCCGTCCTGGATGTACCTCTTCTAACAATAAATTGCTATAGATCTGGCTGATCTTACAATTTTGTGGTTCTGACAGACGTAGCTCATGATAGGTAGCTCTGGCCAAATGGTTCCTGTTGTCCCACGGGTAGATCCTCCATCTCTACCAGATCCCAGTTGCATAACAAGGACTACTTTTCAAATGGTGTTTACTTCTCTGCTGCTGATGGTATGCCTGGCCTTGCTTTAGGGCCCTAGGGATTTCTACTGTGGTTCTCTTAATTGCAACTTACACTTCTAGTAGCATTAGGATCTGGCTGGCTCAAGTGGTAAGGCTGCCTGCACTGCAGTCTAGAACTTTTGAAGAGCCCTTTATCGTGCTGGGCCCACTCAAAGCTGGCAGTCTTGAATGTCACTTTGTCAGCAAGTCAAAGACATATTCCCAGATGTGGAATACGCTGTCCCAAAGAGGGGAGCTGAGTGTTGTCTTTTTCTTTTCGAGGTGATTATATCGACATGCCCCACATCATAGAGCCCCTCAAAACTTCACTGATACGGCAGACCCCTGAGTGTTTTAGGGCTTCTCTTCACCAGGATATATCTCTTCTTTTTTTTCTTTAGTCAATGGATTCTCGTCTTGAGAACTGGCCCAGATCTGAAAACTAGAAATTTTACTGGGAATTTGCTCTCAGCCCCCTGTTTATCCATCCTTAACTTGTTTTGGTTATGTGCACTAAGTAACACTCTTTTTGGCTGTTTATCTCTTCCTAAGAACACTACGGTCTATTAACTATCTTTATCAGTCTGCATATCCCTCGACACTACGGTCTATTAACTATCTTTATCAGTCTGCATATCCCTCGTGTTTCCTGGCTGCCACTCTGAACTTTACAATCATTAGATGTCCTTGCGTCAGATGGTTGATCAGCACCACTGGCCTGTGTTCTTTTGGGATTCTCCATTGTTACCAGAGAGCTCATTCTGCAACAACCTTCCCTGCCATCGGTCCTGGCCATCTAAGGATAGCCACCACTAATCTTTTCAGCTATTCTGATGTTCCATCCACCAGTGCACTCTTTATTGTATTGGCCAATGAAATGTCTTTTGGATTCTTCCATAGCATATAGGCGGATAGTGGGCTTCCAGCCTTAGGTGGTATAACCATTTTGCTATGCACACTTCTTTGATATTTTTTATATTTTTTTGGTCACCATCTCCCATGAAAGTTCTAGTATTTCTGCTTCACCTAGTATGAGCCATCTTTTTCCCCAAACTTCCAAGAACCAGCCTCGCGGCTCATTAATTCTATTTTCCAGGATCCTTGACCAAGTATTAAGTCTTGTATCACAGAAGAATGATCTGAAATTAAGCAACTCTCCATTAGATATCTTTGTGTTTTACTAATCTCCTTTTATTTAGCACCCTTAGAAGTCTTAGGGTCCAGTACTATACATACTTTCCCAGATTCGCCAATCTATTTTGTCTAGGTCTGGCAATTTATTCACCATTGTGTCCCATTCCTCCCCTAGCAGACCCAGTTCTTTTCAGCCAGGTATGCTGTGACTTAACCCTGTTGTTGGCCTGTAGGAGAAGTGTGAGTATATTCAAAGTTAGAGAGTGTATATGTTGCCTTGCAAGGCACAGGCCTCTACATAATTCTTAAGCAAGGGGGAGCACTAGTCTTTAACTTGAAGAAATGGGCCACTCTTACAAGCGGAGAGGATTCACGTTCGGAAGGCAAGGTTTGTAAGTACATCAGACCAGATATTACCTTCTTAAATTTAAAGATCCTACTTCTCAATCAATGCTTTCTGGAGCTCTTAAGTCCTGGGCCTGCTTTTATTGTCCCTGCAGCTGTGGGAAATGAGAATATTTTGTATGCTGCCTCTGACATTTACCTTAAATTGGTAATTTAAATTAGAATTCATAGCTTTTAGCCTTTCATTATCTTTCTTTCTCAAAATGTATGACATATTGCACCATCCATGCATTACTTTCCAATATTATGCCAGCCAAGTTCATCACCAGTGAAACTTTTGACAATGTCACTGACACAGCATGCCAATGCTATGAGTAATCCATCTACCCCAGTGACAGGGTCTTCATTTGCAGCTGGTTAATAGGTGATCTAGCTTTTTAAAAAATCCTGTTTTAAAGATTGTATCTTCGGCCCACTCCTGATACCAGTGCTCTTAAGTCACATTCCTGGGGGAAACAGACTCTCAGCTGGAGACTTAGAAGCAGGAGATTTACTAACCAGTGCTCATCCAAACACGCCTGTAAGAGGGTGAGAGTCAGACTGGACAGAGGGAAACATTAAACTTTGATACGGTTACAAAAACACCTTAGCCAAGCCTCTATGGAGCTCCGTGTTTGGGATGAACCTTGAGAGTTGACCCAAACTGGGGAAAAGGGCCATGACGCTGTTTTCTACATCCTGAGATGTGGGTGCTTTCTAGGAGGGAGGTTATCCTTAGGAAAGAAGTTCCCTATAACAGCAGTCGCTAGAGAGGATCTCAGTTTTGAGCAATCATCATGTAAGTCTCCCAGCAGCTTTGGGAAGTGAGTATCTTATTCCTGCCGAGGGGTTTCAGAAACACACCATAGCTTCTGCTTTATTTGATATGAGTTGAGACCTCCAAAATTAAGAATGTCTGATGTACACAAAGGCCTTAAAATTGCCCCAAAGCAGCATGTGGGAGTGTTCAAAGAACAAGATACATAAAAATATTCAAGATTTTAATTTTAGCACAACACTTAAAACCACGGGTTATTTTGAAAATTATTGGAATATGCTTTAGAACTGTTTTTCATGTTCTTGTCTCCTTTGATTAGGGAACATTCATTTGTCTCATCTGAAAGAAAACAAACCAAATATTCTTTCCTTATTTATTTATGATTAGGATAATACTACTACTCTGATAACTCCAAAGGTTTGTATGGCCCGTAGATATTAAAGTGCATGGTTGAAACTTTAGAAAGCAAGAAAATCTACATCATGACTTCATGAAACAATCTTTCTATTTTGTGACCTTTTAGATAATTGACACTTAATACTTGAAATTATAGGCATAAATTATCCTCTCCCTGGAATTTACTAACACACCATATGAAAGCCATCACATAGAGAAATGTGGCCTGTGAACTAGTGACTCAATACTACTTCTCCAGGGTGAATTTCTTCCGTGGGGAAATTCAGTACATGCCTGTTGAATAAGCAAGAAATATATAATATATTAGGATTAGAGGGGAATCAATGTGAACATGTTGCCCAAATGTCCGATTTATTGTTTGTCAAAGAGTATTACACAGAACATAGGGTCTGCAAAATTCATCGTTTTGAAATAACTTTCTTATGAAAAATGAAACCTTTTCTGTTTTGTTGCCTTAACTCTCTGGCCACAGAGCCTATTTTATTGTGGAACTCCATGTAATTTATTAGAGTTAGTAGAATATGTTTTATGCACATTTCATTCTTGAAAATTTTTAGTGGCAGCAATGTGGGGCTAGAAACAATCATATTAATTAATATGAAATATAAAGCTCTGGGCTGCAGTGGATACATTTTGCTTACATTTCCGTAATCTTTCCTCCCCTTTTCCTTCCCCAAAGTCTCTGCAATTTGCATTTTGATTACAGTCCCATAATCTTTCCTCCCTTTATCTTCCCAGAAGTCTCTGTAATCTGATTTATGTTGGGTTCTGATGTGTTGGGGAAGCTGATACTGCTCCTGGCTGCAGAGTGGCTTACCTGGCTGTGGTAGGCAGTCTTCAAGATAGCCCTCGATGATCTCTGTCCCTTTGGTATTCATACTCTTTACAGTTCGATCCCACATCCTGGGATAGGCCTGTGTGATCAATAGAACTCAGCAGAATTGATGATCAGTTACTTCTGAGATTAGGTTATCGGAAGACTGTGACTTTCATCTTGAAAGCACACTCTGTCCCTCTGACCACTCTGTGGGAAGCCTATGGAGGGGCTCAAATGACAGGGATCTGATGATCTGACAATAACTAGTGAGGCACTGAGGCCTGTCAACAATGCTAGAGTAGAAGCAAATCTTTCCCCCGTTGTGCCTGCAGATGAGACTATAGCCTTAGCCAACAGCTTGACTGCAACCTCATGAGAGATTCTGAGTCAGAACCACACAACTAACACGATCCATAGAAAGAAATGATTCATAGAAATGTTTGTTGTTTTAAACTGCTAAGTCTTGGGGGTAATTTGTTACACAGTAGTAGATGTCTAATACAGTGATTTTGACTAAACCAATCTGTGTGTTTCGTTCTTCTTGCAACAGTGATAGGAATGAAAGTGGACAGGTGACTTAAGTTCATCAATTCAGAATGACTTTCAGGGCTTTTGAAGGAAATTCTTGTACATGGATATTCTCCTATTTCTTGGATGGTTAAATGTGTGTATGTGGAGGCCAGAACCATTCTGTCAGGACAAGGAAAGCCAGCATGAAGACAAAGCTGTCATTCTGAAGAGGGTAGAGCATAAATAACTGGTTAAAAATGCTTATAATTCCACCTTTCCTTTATATCTTTCCCCTTTTCTAAGCTAGCCAAACCCTTGTATTGTTTGGACTTGTTTTATTTCGGTTTTCTGTTGCTTGCTACCAAAGACCATCCCAGTGTATACATAGATAGAGGCCCTGCCTTTAAATGCTAACAAGCATCTTAGTTTATAATGTGTTATTAGACCAAAAACGGTAGTCTTGTAAAACCTCCTCCAGACTGTGATCTCAAACAGGTAGTCATAGATTTTAACCTGATTAGCCCTCCTTTCCATTGTTATGGGTTATGCAGTCTTGTGCCATGCTCCTTGAAAGACAGATTTTTTTTTTCAGTGTATCACTGTTATTCAACTTATTTAGGTCATGTCTATTGACTATTAAATCCTGCTGCCATATGAACTCTAATTTAGACCCCTTGCTCAGAAAGTCACTGCCTCCGAGGAGCCAGAATAAAGCAAGGTAATTTTCACGGGCCCATTGTACCCAACCATGTCTTTTCTTTCCTCTGTAATGATTACCATGAAGGTCCCAGTTCTAGCAAATTTTTTAACTGATTCATAAAGCTATTGTAGGGCTCAGATGAAATTGCTTATTGATCTGGTTTAGAGAAGCTGCTCATAAAAGAACATGCAGTGAGAAATTGCTATAATTTGATTATCATGTCATTTTTATTACACAATGAATATTTATTATGGAGCAGAAAATCTAGATAAACAAACCACTCCAGCAATGAAAATAATCTGAAATGTCTCCATAAATTTGATGTACATTACCCTAGTCTTTTTCTAATAGAAATTGTAGGTATATCTTAGAAAAACGAATCTTTACTAATATTAGTTTTATATCATTTAAAAGTGTGTTATGAACATCTTTCTATGTCAACAAACATAAATATGTTTATTTGTTTATTGAGTTTTGTGTCCTCATAACCACTTTCTCATGTATTTCTTTGTATCTGTCTTTAGGGAAAACAGTGACTCAGGTTAATGATCATAAACAAAAGCTTACAAAAGAATGGCTGAAAAACTGCCTAAACCAGCCTTGGCTCTGTTTAGACTTGTTTGTTGCAGGGAGAAACTATATATTATTTTCCCTTGCTTGAGTAAAAGGTGTGAGGAGATGAAACCTGTGATGTTTTCATGAACTGAGAATTGGCAAAAAGCCTTAATGCGAATTTTGTATTCTGAGAAAGGCTGAGACATACAGAGGACATTTGTTTTTACCCTAAATAGCTGACATTCTTTTATATGATGGGTATGACAATGTAGTAGAAAGGCAAGAGCACTAGATGGGCCATTAGGAAACCTGGGCTCTGAAACTGGAATTGTCACTAGCAATTCTGGAACCTTAGGAGGGTCTCTTTCCTTTTAAGACATACCTTAGAAATATTCTAGCTCTGCTATTTTAAGTCTCTGAGACTGGATTGAAAGATGTGGTGTATCAGTTAGGTGTAGGTTTTATTTCTTCAGCTATTTCCATTTAATCCTGAAAGTTCCTCCATTCTCTAGAAGAAAGACAGTAAAGTAAATATTTCCTCAATTTATGTTGTATCTTTAGCTACCTACTTTATGAGCATACTCATTAATTTAAACTTAGTATTTTCCAAACAAATTTTAGTGAATGATTTTAATGTCATACATCTTGGTTAACATCACTACCAAATTAGTATCAGTCATTACAGCTTGGTTGTAAAGTTTCAGAGTTTCTAAATGTGGCCATGCTTGTTGTGTGTAACTTACCTGCAGGGGTATAATTCACGTGACTGTGATCTGAATGATGAGCTAAACCTATGTCTTGTGCAACCTGAAAAAAAAGTATGTTTTGATTTTAAGTATATTCATGACTGTTGTAATGGTTAATACTGAGTGTCAACTTGACTGGATTGAAGGATGCAAAGTATTGATTCCTGGTGTGTCTGTGAGGCTGTTGCCAAAAGAGATTAACATTTGAGTCAGTGGGCTGGGGAAGGCAGATCCACCCTTAATCTGGGTGGGCGCCATCCAATCAGCTGCCAGTGTGGCCAGAATATAAAGCAGGCAGCAAAATGTGAAAAGGCTAGACTGGCCTAGCCTCCCAACCTACATATTTCTCCCGTGCTAGATGATTCCTGCCCTCAGACATCAGACTCCAAGTTCTTGAGTTTTGGGACTCAGACTGGCTTTCTTACTCCTCAGCCTGCGGACAGACTACTGTGGGATCTTGTGATCATGTGAGTTAATACCCTTTATACATATATATATATATGTATTTATATAAACATATATATATAAATTTATGTGTATATATACATAAATAGATATAGGGTATAATATGTATATTAGTTCTATTAGTATATAGTCCTATTAGTTCTGTCCCTCTATAGACTATCCTATTAGTTCTATTAGTCCTATTAGTTCTATTAGTTCTATTAGTCCTATTAGTTCTATTAGTTCTATTAGTCCTATTAGTTCTATTAGTCCTATTAGTTCTGTCCCTCTATAGACTATCCTATTAGTTCTGTCCCTTGAAGATGGCCTATTGTGGGATCTTGTGATAGTGTGAGTTAATACATATATATATATATATATATATATATATGGTATAATATATACATATTTATCCTATTAGTTCTGTCCCTTTAGAGAACCATGACTAATACAACAGTTAAACATCTCATATAGGCAATCAGATAGATGTACATGAGTCATACATATGTGAGGGTTACGCTTGCTCATAATAATTTCTTTTTAGTTTCTCTGACTTTCCTGCTGTCTCACACTTCCAAACCCTACACTTCGTAGGTTCACTGCCACTCCAGGGTATGGGAACAAATGTGTCTCTATTAAGAAGGAGCTTAATAAGTCATAGACGTATTAAGGCAGAAGGAATCAAGTCAGACTCTGATGTTCTCAATTTTCCCACTAATGCCTGCTCTTGAAATTATGTTCCCAGCCTATTCCTCGGTACCCAAATTATTTGCTGGTTTCCTTCAAACAAAAAGTCAGTTCTATGAAGTAGTGATTTTTGTCTGTTTTTTCACTGATATAATCCCAGGCTGGAGGAAAGTCTTCAATTAGGAAATAACCGATAAATATTTGTCGAAGCAGTTTGGTAATAAATATTCTGTTCAATTAAACTGGCAGCTGGTGATTTGCTCATTGTTGAACCCTAGTTCCAAGTCAGATGCTCAGTCTGCCAAAGTTTCTACCATTTTCCTTGGTTATGTAAATTGAGAGACAACAGATTCCCTGACACTGAAGTCCACGTATCTGCAGTCCCAGGTCACCGAGCATCTACCTGGCTGGGCTGTTGGCTCCCTTTGGCCACCATAAGATTTTGCTTCTGTGCTCTCTTTCTCAAGCTGTTTGCCCTCACATATAAGGGTGTCTTAGTCTGGCTCTGAGCACCTGCTCCAGTATAAAATGTGTTTTATCTCAGGTCCCATGCCCTGTCCGACAGTCTTTCTCACTTCCCATTTAGGTCACATCCCAGCAGGATTAGCTGTACTTGAGGTTGGCAAAGGATGAATCTTGCATTTGGACAGCATTTGGAATTTTTTTTTTTCAACCCAAGATTTGGAAAGCTTTGCAAACAGAGGGAGACACCACTGTCAGCCTCATTACCAATACTTTCAGGATAGACACCCAGTTCCTTCATATCCCTGAGAGTGGGAAAATTTACTGATGCTCTCCGAACTTCAGTTTCCTCAAAAACAAACCAAAATTAGAGCTAATATTGAGCCTGGCACAGTGGCTCTTACCTGTTTACCCAGATGCTCAAGAGGCTGATGCTGTAATATCTCTTGAGGTCACGAGTTTGAGACAAGGCTGGGAAACATGTTGAGATCCCCCCCAAAAAATTAAAAATAATTTAGTTGGGCTTGTCCCACACACCTGTAGTTCCAGCTACTTTGGAGGCTGAGGGGGGAGGATCAGTTGAGCCTAAGAGTTTGAAGCTGCAGTGAACTGTGAATGTGCTACTGCCCTCCAGCCTTGGTGACAGAGCAAGACTAGACCTCTAACTAAAAATAAATAAATAAATGAATTAAAATTAAAGTTAAACAAAAATGAGCTAGTATTTGTGAACGTGTGTGATGTGGCTGTTGCTCCCTAGCAATTTCATTCAAATTAGCTTTCCTTCAATCCTTTCCTTAAAGGAAAACATACAAGCAGGCATTTGTCAAAGACCTTCTTTAAGTATCGAGGTCTTCCCAATGCGGGGGGCTTGTACCTGTATCTGATCTGCTTATCTGAGCCTGAATCTTTAGCTCCATACAGCCCAGTTCCTGTTTCCTGACTATTGACCCCAGCCATTTAACCCCTCATCTTTCTCTTCCTTCTGGCATTTCTGCCTGTGTTGGAATCCTTACTATGCATGCTGATAATCTGCCTGACTCTTCAAAGGGCAGCCCCTTTGTTTGTTCTGCCTTCCAATCCCTGACATAGCCAGCCCGCTCTGTCTCTCAAGTGTTGTTTATCTGACATTTGCAGCATTTAGGAAATCCAATTTAGAATAAGAATTTTAACAGCTGAGAAGTCCCTTCCCTTTCTCCTTATACTTTGAAAATGAGGCTCAAGGCAGTTCTATGATTTTTTTAATATAATAAATATCTGTCTCAGTTGGTGTTGAAGCCAGGGTTTCCAGAGGCTTAGTCCATTGACTCACCCAATCTGCTCCTTATCCCTCATTCATCCTCAGGGAGTCACTAAGCCTATTAGCCAGCAAATTCTTACCTCACACCTGTGACCACAGCAGCAATTTATTAACAGTTTCATTAATCATACAAGCTAAGAACATATAATTTTATGAGTAACGCATTTAGAACAAATGAATTTGTCCTCTGATTCTCAATCTCCTTGAAAATCTTCAAAGAAATTTTGACATAATTTTTTTTTAGCATAAAGGCTCTAAGAAAGACTATTCTTTTTTTTTTTTTTTTTTTTTTTTTTTTGAGACAGTAAGTCTCGCTCTAGTCACCCGGGCGGAGTGCAGTGTCCGGATCTCAGCTCACTGCAAGCTCCGCTCCCGGGTTTACACCATTCTCCTGGCCTCAGCCTCCCGAGTAGCTGGGGACTACAGGGCGCCGCCACCTCAACCCGGCTAGTTTTTTGTATTTTTTAGTGTAGAGACGGGGTTTCACCATGTTAGCCAGATGTGTCTCGATCTTCTGACCCTCTGTGATCCGCCCGGTTCTCGGCCTCCCAAAGTGCTGGGATTACAGGCTTGAGCCACCGCGCCCGGCCAGAAAGACTATTCTTTACTAAACTTTTTAAGTATAGTTTGGGTGATTAGACCTCAAATATAGTTATAATACATTGCATTTGACTAATTTATATTGCCTTAAATAATGCTATTGTGCTTAAGATAGATTGTGAGCTCTTAGAGAACAGGTCTTAGTCATCACTGATTATCCAATAGCTAGTCCAGTGCACAGGCAGCATTTTTATTGCATGAATAAATTCTTCAGATCCAGTCAATGATGTAGGAAATATAGATGGCAGTGGTCCATATTTTATATTGCCTATAATGTGCCCATACTTTAAAAAAGAGAAAAGAGACCAGCATTGTTTTGGTAGTCTGGCAAGAAACCTGAGGGAGCGTTATACATTTCCCCTGCAAGTAAAAGACTCACCTTACTTCTTAGGAAACTTTTGAATTCCCCTTTTTCTCCATTTGGATGGAAGAAACTTCTCAGTGGCTGAAATTTAGCCCCAAATGCTTATAGTTTCTTCTGAATGATAAAACTGAGGAATTTTAAGCAGCAAAATTTTAACTTGTTAGGTTTTGTGTCATATAATCATAGAACTCAGTCATAGAAAGGTTTTGGAGATATTAAAATGCTAGTAAAAATCTCCACATTCCAAGAATCCAGAATGGTCTACCATATAAGTAATGGAGTCATCAATCTGTGGAGGCATTAGGTTTCTGTATTTTCCTTCCAGCTCTGAAAAACATTGTGGTGTGTGTGTGTGTGTGTGTGTGTGTGTGTGTGTGGTTTTCCCTGAAACAGAGTCAGAGACCCTTAATTTGTACAGGGCCAAATGTGTAAGTTATCAACAAGTTCCATGAATTGCTTTTGACCAGAAAAAGTTCACAAACGATGCCAAAGTTCATAAAGGATACCATTTAAGGGAGTGGCAAGCTAAGTGTCTGCTTCCCTTTCCTGCTCTAATACCCTTAAACAATACATTCTTTATCATTCTGCAAGACTGAACTCGCTGTTGGCCACCTGTGTGGAAAACCATCCTCCTGTGGTTGGACCTAATGCATACAGCATGTGGAGGTCAGCGTGTTAAGTTTTGAGCTTTTCTCCCACATCTAGACATTAACTTTCTAGCTAGATCCAGGCATATTATTTATCAGTCTTAATTCATCAGTTTTCCATCATTTATTTTAAAAAAGAACAACAATACTTGTTTGTTAAAATAAACAAAAAAAGAAAGTTTGTTTTAAAAGATCAAGGCTACTAAACCTAAAACAAGATTTCAAAATTCTACATGTATTGTGTGCTGATTTTGTTACTATATTTGGTCTAGTGTTAAGTATTATTAATGAGAATATAAGCAGAGAGTAAATAGGACTTAACATCTTAAAAATAAAGGTAGAGAATAGGGAACAGTTAAATAAGTTTACATAGCATTAGATTTACGAGTATCTTGGATTTATATCTATACTGTATTTCCTTATAAAAAGAGTCGTAGGCCGGGCGCGGTGGCTCAAGCCTGTAATCCCAGCACTTTGGGAGGCCGAGACGGGCGGATCACGAGGTCAGGAGATCGAGACCATCCTGGCAGACAAGGTGAAACCCCGTCTCTACTAAAAAATACAAAAAAACAAAAAACTAGCTGGGCGAGGTGGCGGGCACCTGTAGTCCCAGCTGCTTGGGAGGCTGAGGGAGGAGAATGGCATGAACCCTGGAGGTGGAGCTTGCAGTGAGCCGAGATCGCGCCACTGCACTCCAGCCCGGGCGACAGAGCGAGACTCCATCTCAAAAAAAAAAAAAAAAGAAAAGAAAAAAAAGAGTCGTATACTTATAAAACTTTCAAAGGTATTTTGTGTGTTATTGCAAGGAGTCATCTTTTTATTTATCTCTTTCCCGCACTTCACCCTCTCATTTTTATTTATTCAGAAGGGACGTTTAAACTCCAGTTACTGAGATGCACTTTAGGAGAAGTGAAAAGTAACCCTACGTTTTTCTTTCATATATATAATTCCTTAAAGTCAAAGAAATAATCTTTGTTTAATAACTTACTGACAGCATTTTTGCAAATGTTAACTGACCAAGGGGATTTAGGCTGTTTCATTTTGTTTTGCAAACTTGGTATTTAATTCTGCTTCAGCCTCTAGGCTGTTGGGAATGCCAAGGTTGGAAGTGTAGAATGGCTACAGATCTAGAGAAAGCTATTGGCCATTACAGGAACTCAGATGAAAAAAGATCACATGCTGGAACTGAGAGGAAGTACCTCATACATAACCATGGGTCATGCAGGAAGAAACCAATTAGTTTTATGGTTGATCCTAGTTACAGCTGAGAGATTTAGACATTGGTACACAAAGCAGATAGCAGGGGGTTAAAAAGCAGGTTGTTATGGTACTACTTGAAATTGTAGATGTAAGTAAAACCAGGATATTCATTGATGCATTTGCTTGTTCTTCACTTATCTCTTTATTAAACATTTACAGTTGATCCCAGTTTATTTCCTTTGAGTCTTCCCTCTATCCAGCAAGGTTTTTGTGGGTTACTGCAAAATGAGTGCCTCACAGGTTTTGCATTTTTAGAAGATTTGGCTTCTCCAACTAAATTGTTGCTTTCCTCTGGTCTCTTCTTTCTCTGATTCTTGTTCATCTCTTCACCCTTGCCTCTCAGTTAAACATTCCCCCCTACCCCTTCCCACCCTCCCCCCCCCAAAAAAACCCTGATTAGTCACCTGGCTTCAAATGTATGGCTCTGCTGTGCCAGCATCTTGATCTCAGATCACATCTGGCACAATAATTCCAGCAACCCCCTTCACTTTTGCCAAGCATCATTATTATTCTCTTGTACTTTTTGTTTGTTTTAGTGGCAGGTACTACTAGGTATAACTTGGAACTGAAAGAACAGTAGGGTTGGATGTTTGAGGCAAATTCTCAAAGGAATCCACATCACTGACTTCAGAATAAGTTGTGCTGAAACTATCAATTACAGATTTATTACTAAGAATCTTGCACCTAATTTGAGCACATAAGACTTTCCCCAGCACTTGTGCAGGAGAACCGCATTTCTGAGGAATATTAAATGGTCATAAGGATTTTATTCTGAGAATATCAATGATATGAAAGATTAAGAAACTAAAGAAATATAAAATTTTGATGACTTAACAACAGAAAGGAGAGGTATGTTGATGACTACTGAAGGAGTCACAAAATTGAAAAAAAAAAATCTTAGTCTCCGACTTCAGGAGCTGAGAACTTGGTGGGAGAGATGTACAGACACATAAATATAAGTAAGACTATAAAGTGTTGTGAGAGAAAAATCAACAAAAGTATCTGCCATGGGAATATACAGCAAGAAGAGAGTAATTTTAACCAAAAGAGTCTGAAAAAGTCACGGGAAAATAAAGCCGTGTATATGGTCATATTGTAGGCAGAGGAAACAATTTGAGTAAATAAGCTAATGATTTGCCAACCTAATATATTCATTTAGGTATCCAAACTTAATCACTGATCTAATGCTGCCATTAGAGAAATGTAACACGTTTCTCTGCTCATAAAGAATTGGTAGAAGAGACACAGAGAATTACAGTTTGATAAGTGATGTAACAGAAAGAGGTAGACTCAGAGAAGTTATCTCAGGCAGTGCTTTCTCAGAATCTCCTGGTGATTCAATTTTAAGCAATGACAATGCCTGTAAATCACTATTTCTCTGGGCATCTGATGTTTAATAGCAACTCCCAGGTGACTCTGTGATCAAACAGGCTTGAGAATCAACTACCTATTGGATGATGAAAACTGAGTCTAGAAGGAGGCAGAGGAGCTAGTTAAGTGCTGAAGGAGAGAGGAAAGGGGAAGGACAGAAATCTTCCAGACAAAGGGAAGAGCCTTTTCTGGATGCCATTGAAAATGTTATTGGGTTTAAAGGAACTGTATGTATTTCAGAATAGCAAGAAAACAGGGTACATATTAGGGATGCATGAGAAGTGAATCTAGAGAAGAAAAGACCCAGCTTGGGAAAGATCTTGCATATCGTGTTAAATACTTTGCATTTTACTCTTCTATTGATGAGAATCTTTAAAAAGATAGGAATGTGGTAAAGGAAGCACCAAGCAAATGCTGCTGCTAATGCATTTGATATCCAAATAACTTTTTTTTCACTTCTGTTTAAATACTTGGGTTGAAACATTTTACTAAAAATGGAGGTCACATGGTCATTATCCTTCTATCATAAGAGTTTGTACTCTTGGGTTCCATCTGGGGCTCTGTTAGTTTCATCTCTGCAAATAAGTTTAGTTAAGCTTTGTCGCTGGCAAAACAAAACAAAACAAAACAACTCTGTATTTTGAGATTCTCTGTTTAAAGTCTCCTTAGATATGCAAATAAGTAACAGTTACCGGTTTGTACTCAATGTATGTTATTAGTCACCATGATAACCTCTAAAATCTCACTGTTTTCTGATTAGTGATCTTTGGTTGCCAAAAAATTCCAGTGAAATACAGTTCTTTAAGCCCTTGCTACGAGCAAGATGTGTGTGTAAATTCTGTGAGTGATAAGAGGGTGAGCAGGTGCCCTCTCTACCCTTATGAATTTTAGAGGTAGAGCTAAAAGTGTAAAGTAAAGAAGTTTTGAGTGTTATGTGTCTTATTAACAGCTGTCATTCTGGGTAAAATACTTGCCTGCAACCTTCATTTATTCATCTGTAAAATGAATTGCTAAACAAGAGTGTCTCCAAAGTCCTTTCCAGTTTTAACTAGGAGTTTCCACTAATTTAGTAGAGAAAGATATGGAGATAATAAGGTAGAAGTCTATATTGCATAGTTTTATTTAGGACCATGTTCTCTGGAGTCAACCAAACCTGGGTTTAAATCCTGGCTCCATTATGTACTTATTGTAAAAACTGGGATAAGTTACCAACCCAAACATCTATCTCCTCATCCATTAAACACATGCTTTTAATAGTGACTACTTCTTATATAATTATTATTCCAACAAGCAAAGTGCTAATAATAATTCAAAGAAAAGGTCACATGCGAATGAGGGCTCACAATGCACTTATAAGAAGACAGCAATTGAGAAGATCCTTGAAGATGGAGGAAGGTTTCAGTAGGTAGACTCAGCAGACAAGAGAGAGAAGAGACAAAAATGAGAGAAGTTCTTTCTAAAGGAAGGTAAAACTCACAAGGTTTTCACACATGTATAGAACAGGATATACAGTACAATAGAACCTTCTACCTTTCATGAGTGATGCTTCCCTGAGGGCTGATCACTCATGATCACTCATGATTGAAACTACTTCACTGATAAATTCAAAGGAATGAAGGGACTTGCTTCATCATTTCAGCAGAGAGCTTTCATGAAACCAGGATTACAGTCCAAATGTCATGAGCGCCAGGCCCTGATTCCATCCTGTTCAATGGTCGATGAGTTCTTACGTATGACTCCTGCTGTAGGATCCTGATGAGTAAGGGTTTGAACAAGTAACATGTGAAATGGAAGCTTGTTCCTGAATAAGTGCCAGTTTTGAGTAGGCCTCACTCTTCTTGGGAGGACCTCCATTTCCCTGACTCATCTACACTGGCTTTCATAATTTCCACTGGATGTTTGCCTGTGTTCTACGTTGCTTGTCTTGGATCCAAACTCGAATTTTACCACTTTCTAGCTGTGTCAGGTTGAATAAGTCACTTAATATATAGTCTTCATTTTTGTCATCTATAAAATGGTGATATGATGCCTTTCCAATTATGTCTTGTAGTACGAAATAAAAATAAATACAAATGTTTATATACTCTAGTTGAATATGACTAAAATGAGGAATAATGATAGTTATTTCCATTAATTCTTCAAAAACTGGGCTATAGACCTTTGCTAATTTGAGGCATAAGCAAAGAAATATACTTGATTTGTTGTTGTTGAGCCTCAGTTACATAGACTGGCTTTCTATAATGGCCAGATTGACTGAACGATTGTCAAAGTTTCACCTCCTTCATTTCAATATAATATAAGCTTAAAAATTCTGAAGTGTACCTTGGACTGAAACCAAGTTTCTATAATTCCAGTCCATTTTTCTATTAAAATGATTAGCCTCTTGAATGTAAAATACATTCCAAAATAAGCTACATTATTACAGGGTCACCTTAGAAGGATCTCTTTAGAATGCTCACAGTAAAATATCTCATCTGCAGTATAAATCTTTCTAATATAAGGACACATGCATGCATATGTTCACTGCAGCACTATTCACAATAGCAAAGACATAGAATCAACATAAATGCCCATCAATGATAGACTGGATAAAGAAAATGTGGTGCGTATACACCATGGAATACTATGCAGCCATAAAAAGGATGAGTTCATGTCCTTTGCAGGGACATGGATGAAGCTGGAAAACATCATTCTCAGCAAACTTAACACAAGAACAGAAAACCAAATACCACATGGTCTCATGTATAAGTGGGAGCTAAATGATGAGAGCACATGGACACATCAGGCAGAAAAACACACACTGGGGATGGTCAGAGGACGGGGTGGGAGGAGGGAGAGCATCAGGAAGAATAGCCAACGAATGCTGAGCTTAATACCTGGGTGACGGGATGATCTGTACAGCAAACCACCATGGCACACATTTGCTTATATAACAAACCTATATATCCTGCATATGTACCTCTGAACTTAAAATTTGAAAACAAACAAAAAAAAGAGTTGCTTCATATAATTTGCCCACTTTTATTATTGTTATGAAACAGCTGTTGTCATACCTGTTACATCACCATACGCAAAAGAAGCTCTGTAAGCTTTTCATTTTTCTTTTTGTCTGTAGTATTAAAAATTTCATAATATCCCTATATGATTACAGGGTCATCTTAGAAGGATCTCTTTAGAACGCTCACAGTAAAATATCTCATTTGATAGAAAGTTAGCAAAACCTACAGAGTCTAAATACTATTGGATACCCTCCCCCAACGAGCTGGGCATGGTGGCACTTGCCTGTAATCCCAGCTACGCAGGCGACTGAGGCAGGAGAATTGCTTGAACCCACGAGGCGGAGGTTGCAGTGAGCTGAGATCATGCCATTGCACTCCAGTCTGGGCGACAAGAGTAAAACTCCGTCTCAAAATAAATAAATAAATAAATAAATAAATACAGGAAATAAATTAGTCGAATTTTTAGTTGTGTGTCAAGAAATCAGGACAATCAAAGCCTGAAATTGCTTCCCCTTGTTGAGAAAAAGGAAATGGAAATTTCTATAAATTTAACTGATGCAAGATAGGGTTCCAGGTACCAGAGCTAAATAGGACAGGATGGAGGTTATTCAGATTAACAACGAGTGTGAGTACAAGTTGCACCCTAAGGAATACTAAGTGTGAAAGATAGGGAACCCAGAATCAATTCTCAAGCCAAAAGGTCAGCACTGGAATATAAATGACAAACTACAAAGGCTGCAAATTCAAGAAGCCATTAGAAGATAGGGAGGTGATGCAGGTGCAGTGCAAACAGCAAGAAAAAGAGTAAAGGGAGAGAACTCAAGGTAATTTCCTAAAATACAGTTGATTAGAACTTGTTTTTATTAGCTTCCCCATACCTGGTTGGTGGGAGTTCACTCTGGTTTAAAAGTGTAAGTAGATAGAAGTTTAAGTTTACAGGTAGCAGTTAAAAAGGATGTTACCTAATCTGTCTGTTGCTTTATCACTGTTACTCTCTTGTCTAAAACCTTCAGTGACTCTCAAAGATAAGTTCAAATTTATTCATGCTCCTTCATCTGGAACTGAAGATCTTCCACAATGTTACCATAACCTGCCACTCCAGCTTCATTTTCTTATGCTGGTCTAAACATATGCTAAACTCTGGACGTACCAAAGTACTCACTCACTGCTTCTTAATTTAATACTTTGTCCTACTGCCTCGAGGCCCTTGATAACATTATTTCTGCCCGTGATGTGATTTAGCACCGGTGTATTGGAATAAAATAGAAAGTTAGTCATCTACTGTGATAGGTAGGGACTCCTTTTATGTATCTGTCACTCCAGAATGTTTAAGTGAAAACAGATGTGCTGAGTTAAGAACACACCAGTTAAGCTAACTGGACTGGGAAGCTTAGCATGAGTGCAGTGATAAGGACTCAACCTAACAGTTTATAGAGAGTGTTCTACATTTCCTGGCAATGTCAGTGTTTCCTTGCCCAACTTGGATTAAATACACACTGAAATCTTACCATTTGCATAGTATTTTTGATTTATATAGAAGACCTAACATCGACCTCATGAGAGAATACTTAAATATTTGGAGACAAAACAAGAATAAGGAAATACAAAATGGTGAGAGAATATTAATAATGACCAATTGAAAGTGTTTGAGTCGAAAGAAAAAAAAAAAAACCTCAACTTGTGAGATTAAGCCCAATTCGGACAGATTCATTTTATGTCCCATTTCATAATGAACATAGGATATATGTGGAAGGGTGTAGGACATTCAAGAGAAAGGTTTTATGCCGGAATGACTTCATGAGTTGTCTACTAACTCAAAGGGAGTAAAACGTTAACCTTTTGCATTAGATTTATTCTAACCTGGTTCACTCAAAACACCCCTCATTGCTTAATCATGCTATACCATGATGAACATCTTGTTTTTCCAGGTGAAATAAGTTACAGAATGAGTAACAACATATGCCTTGCTACTGAATTTGAGGTTGGTTTTTGATGAATGATTCACTGAGTAATTGCTGAGGTATGGCTTAAGTAAAACTCAAATTCTATGTAAGAAAACAGATACATAAAGAACATACAATTTTCAGGGCCCCTTGCTTGCCCAAGCAGTCTCCACATCGGAGATGTCAATTATTCCCATCATGAACTGATTCATGAATTTTATAGGTAACATTTGTACCAATGGTGATCCTACTACTAGTTGAACCCCCACCAAACCAGACCATTTCCCTTTCAGTCAGTTCTAATTCTTAGAAAGTCCTTTATTAATTGAGCATAATTCTGCTTCTCTGTGCTTTTACAATATTTTCTAGTTATGTTCTCTGAAGCCTGCTAGAAAGACCATAATTCCTTTGGACCATCCAACCATTATTAAAAACCCACTGTCACGTTTGCTCTGTTCCCTTTTTTAAAAAATTAAAATACTGTTTTTTGTCCCAATTTCCTTCAGTCATGCCTCATGTGAGATAGTTGCCAATCTCATGGGTCTCACTAACTGGAAACTTCTCTAGTTGGGGTTTATCATAAATGGTGGCACCCAAGAGTAAACACAACAAATCCAGGTGCGGTCTGCCCAAAATGAACTCTAGACTTCCAGTGCAACATCACATAAGCCAGTGTAATAGGGTTTTAAATTAGAATCTTTCTGACTCAGTTTTGACTGAGACCACTAGACGATAAAGACAAAATTCCAAAATGAAAGAAGAGACCCAGGCCGGAGTTGCAAAAACGGTGTCTGAGAACCAGTTTTGGAGCCCCTAGTGGACCAGCTCTCTCTCTCCCCTTTAAAACAAACAAAAAGCAAATAAAATTAACCCCAAGAAAGGAGTTAGAGATTAGGAGATAATTTTTGGAGGGAGCTATTGATATGCACTGAGTACCACTTTTATGTCACCATTGAGGGGGCAGACACTGGGAGTTCTTGAATCTCACTTTAAGCCTAAAGAGTAAGACTTCAGTTCGTCTACTCTGAACACTTGGTATTTGCTCCCTGGATCTAGAGAAACAAGGTAAACCTCTGCACATCTCCAGCTAAGAAATCTAAGGAACAAAAGTTGTAGCAGGCACATTGCCTGCGTGATGGAGGGTGACTGCATGTTGGAGGAGTGGCTATAAAGAGATTGGCCTGTGTACAGGGGTGCAGATATTCATATCACTGGAATGAAGCAGTGTCTTTGTGCTTTGAAATGACTAAAATACATTATATTACCTGAAATATTACCTGAAAATGACATAAATGTCATAGAACTTACCCTATATTTTATTCAAGGGTCAGGGGAAGAATAGGCCCAGACCAAATGGACTTGAAAGCACCATAGGAGACAAAAATGAAGTTGTTTTATGATTACACTTTTACTTTCCTGTGTTTTCAACTTACTAAGTTGTTTTATATATAGATATAGATGGATAGATAAATATAGATATACATACATGCATACATATATGTACACAGAAACATACATACATATGTATATGCATGGCACATATGTAAAACAACAAACATAAAAATCATACTGGCTACAATTTATTGCTTATTTATTGAGTTCTATGCACTGCATTAAGACCTTTACAAACGTTATTCATTTTTCACAGCCATTTTGTGGGACAAAATGCATAATTCTCATTTTATTGACAAGAAGGCAGCCTCAGAAATGTTAAACAGCTTGCTCAAGATCTGTCATACATAAATGGGCTTAGCCTAAAATCAAGTCTGCCTGACTCTGAGGTCCAAGCTTTTAGCCACCACTTTATTTTGCATTAGTTATAGCTAGCATGGCCTTTGAGAACAGCAATTGATTTTCTTGTTTAGATTTTTCCAGTGAGCACTGGAAATTTCAAAGGGAGTAAGAAGACTATTTATAGGATATGGTATAAGTCAGTTTACTCCTTCTAAGAATGCATATTATCCTAATAAATATAGAGGGAACATTTTGTGACATGAATGGAAACAACAGAATTAACACAAAATCATGCTGTTCTTGACACAAGAACTTGCTGTTCTGTTCAACTGAAAATGCAAGGCTGCTTCCCCCTGCAGACCAAAAGGACAATTGCAATACCTAAAGTTCTACAATTACTTCTTTTAATAGACCAACAGCCAGGGTGCTAGATTAAGGATGTCATTTGACTGATCACCAGGTGGCTCTAAAGCCTCATCCAGGAGTAGTGCAAGCACTGGGTGAGCAGGAGCATGGTGCATAGTGAATTGACCAAAATGCTGGTCTTAGAGATCTTGCAGAATGAATAGCCCTGGAGCTGCAAAGATGACTAGGACACTCTTGCTAGCCTGGTATCCATCCTGAAGGACCCTGAATGTTTCAGAAGAGGAAAGTCCAATATTACTCCCTCTTTTGTAAAATGTGGGGGCTCTGAGAATTAAATTAGTACACATTTGTTGAGGGCCTATCATATGCCTGGTAGAATTTTAAGCATGTAGAATGCACTGGTGAACAAAAGATGTCTGTCTTCACAGAACTTAGATGAGATAATGTATCTGAAAATATTTTGTAAACCCTATTGAGCAACACACAGTGATAACTTTTCTTCATGTTTTTTTAGAAAACACGTCATATTTCTAACTAATATGCCATGTACTCTTATTGGGAGTGGTATTATAACTTAAGACTGTTGTCAGAATTACCTGAATGAGTTCTTTGCCTCCTGCTTCTGGTCCACTCACTGAAGAGTAAACCTCTCAAGGACTCGGATGAGTTCTTCCAATCGTTTATTTCCTCTGTATCCCAAGAGAAAGTACTAGAGTCAGAGTACACTCTTCATAAATGTATGCTGGATGGAATGGAATTAAACTATAAAAGAGTTGATAAACCAAAATGTTGAAGCCTAGGGAGGGTCAGAATGCAAAAGAGATGTGTCTATATAGATTGGTGAGCAGTTTATTCTGCATCTGTGCCCTCCATCCTCATAACTCCCTACACGTTTCTTAGAAGTGCACTCACGTCCCATCCATGAAGTCTTCACTGCTCCGTCAGTCTGCGTGACTCTCCTTTCTTGTATCTCCTGTTATATTATGGCCTCACTCACAGAAATCAACATGCAAGCCTGACTGTTTTATGTTATTCTCTAAAAGTAGTAAACTTAAATTCAGGAACAATGCTATAGCTACCTGAATAATTCCCCACTCCCAATCACATATAATGTTCAGTGACCATTAGGAGTGAATGAATGTTATAGTCTAGATCTTTTTTTGTGAAAGAATCTGATTTCCAGAGATATGTATGAGCATGTGTGTGTTTGCATATGGGAGAACATATGCTCAGCATTTTTTTTGTTTTTATTTCTCTCCATTAAGTTCTGATATTTGGATTTGGGACCTACTGGTGCTAGTTAGGGAAGAGTTTGTAGCAAAGATGGAATTCGGATATCCTCTTTTCTAAAGCTTTGTCTGTGATTTGTAGTATATAACTCTAAAGAATTGATTTTCTTTTGTTGTTTTAAACTCATCTCTGAAAGTATGGCCATCTGTTTCAAAATCAGAATTTTTATACAAAACACATGTCAAATAAGAATTCCTGGCTTCCACTTCCAATTTCCTGAATCCAAATCTCTGGGAGTGGAATTCCTGAGTCTGCATTTATAACAAGTGTTCTTAGAGAGTCCAGGGTACACTCAAGTTGAAGAACTGCTGCCCTGGAGTGCACTGTTAGCAGGCAAAGCACATTGTGAAAGGCCCCTGCATGAAACGCCAGCAACAAGTCCAGGACTTTTCCTGCAAAGGGCGTGTGCTTTTGGAATTGGTTTGCTCTCCTGGATCAACAGAGTAAGTCTTCATAGCATTTTAGATTTTAGGGCATAGGGAAAGATTCTCTGTGACTCACCAAAGCAGCATGTGTGGGTGTATGTATTCCATGGGCAATGACATTCTTTGAATGAGCCCTTAAAAAACAGGTATGTTTTTTCCCCAACTGTTAAATAAAATAAGTAAAATAAAAGCATCTGTGATGTACCTCACAGACTAGTTATAACGATTGCTAATGTGTACAGTAATCCCCCCTTCTCCTTGAGGAATATGTTCAAAGACCCTCAGTGGATGTCAGAAACGAAGGACAGTACGGGACCCTACACACTCTATACGCCACAGTAGGTCAGATCACTGAGGCAGCTATTAAGTGACTAAGGGGTGGGTAGTGCATACAGTGTGGAAACGCTGGCCAAAGGGATGATTGATGTCTCACGTGGAGTGAGATGGCTCGAGATTTCATCGCGCTATTCAGAACAGTGCTCAATTTACAACTGATGAATTGTTTATCCATGTAAGTTTCCATGTAATTTTTGCAGACCTTAATTAACCACTGGTAACTGAAACCTCAAAAGGGAAACTCTGGATTGAGGGGTGGCACTGTAGACCCTGTATATAGAAATAATTAAGCTTCTATTCCACCTATGGTTTTCCATGCAGCTTTTACGTTTAAATTTACATTTTATATACTTGAGTAAAATGAATTAAAATTAGAAATAAACAAAGTTTAGTCACAAAAGTTTATTATTGTAATAATGATTTATCAGTACTGATTTTAGCCTTTTATACTATATATTGTGATCAAATAATTTTCAAATGGAAAAATGTAATCCTCTTATGACCTGTCAGTAAAATAAATATCTTAGTAGCTGATTCATTCCAGAGTAATTACCTATTTCTCAACTTTTATCTGCTCCTTTCTTTCTCTCCCTCCCAATTTCTTTCTCTCACTCTGTCTCCCCTTTGACATTCTCTCCTACATTAAGAATCATCACTTTGTTTTCACTGTTCTCATTCAAAAATTTTATTTTAGTATCTAGAAGTCTACCTGATGAAGAGAAAATGTTGATACATGTGCTTTTTGAAGCATATTAAAGAGTATTGGTTATGGAATTTTAGACCCATTAAGGATACCTATTCAGATACAGGTAAAATTCCAGTTGCCCCTGTTCTATATTAAAACTTTTTTTTTTTTTACAAAAAAGGAACAAACTTTCTTCCTAATGTAACAGTTTTTTTTTTCTTTATTAGACACGTTTTCAAACATTGGTCCATGAGGGAAAAGTAATAATATATGAAATTCTTAGTCATGTTAATATTTTCCATTTAGCTATTATTGACAGACACTATTCTAAGTGACTTACAGACACAATATCTTTTATTCCTCATATGAAGAACAAACATTATATAAAGAAAATATGAATGCATGCATTTTCAGAAACTACAGCCCAAGGGCTCTCAGACCATAAATTCAGAGCAAGGATTTCCACCCAGAGCTGTCTGCATTAAAATGCACACTTGTTCCCATTCTACGATGCTGAAAGGGTGGGAGCCCTGGCTGTCCCTGCCGCCCAGGTGCTACAAATCCTTCATGGGGCTGCTCTACACAACACTTTGGAATGCAAACTCCCTTGAGCAAGCACTTGTTTAGCATAGTTTCGCCAGTGGCCTGTCTGTCTAAGGTAGTCAGTGAATATTAAAATAGTCCTAACAATAAAATAACACTCAGTCAACCATTTAGCCTTCTTCTGAGGGGGAGAATAGTTCACTCTCCTTGAGGGCCTAAGAAGGATCAGTTTACAGGTTCCAGCATGGGGTGGGACCCTTCCTCCTTCCCCTGTCTTGGCACTGGCACTTGGTCTGCTGGGCACCACTAGCCCACAGTGGGTCAGAAAACGTTACAGAACTCCTCTCTCCCCCACCCGAAACACATTCAGCCCTTGCACTGACCTGGCTTCTGATTGGAGGCTGGTTGCTTCGGATAATAACCTCCAGGACCCCACTGTTGGTTACAGCCTGTTTGTAATATTCTTACTGCAACTCAAGACACCTGCGGCAGGGTGTGAGAAAAAGTAAAAGACCAGCATTTTCACATCCCCAGGTACCAGAAACACAGAAGACTGACACTCGCCACCTAAGTGGGGTCAGGGCTGGTGTCTGCCCATGTTGCCAACTGGATGGGCTGCTTGCCACAATGAGGGATCTTCTTCAATACATCGCTTGCTTCTTTGCCTTTTTCTCTACTGGGTTTTTGATTGTGGCCACCTGGACTGACTGTTGGATGGTGAATGCTGATGACTCTCTGGAGGTAAGAAGATAGCAACTTCTTTTCGTGACCCAGGCCAGCCCAAATTCGCGCTAAGTCCACCTGCCATATACACCATTCAGTATCTTTACTAAGGCTAATGATAGCAAAAATAGGCAACATGGACTGACTATTTGTTGAGTCTTTACATTGTCAGCTCATTTAATCCTCATAGTTAATTTATGAGGTAGGTCTTGTTATCCCATTAAACAGATGAAGTTACTAAAGAGTTCCTCTTTTTTTTTTTCATAAGGATAAATTTGCAGAAGGGTAATTAAATTATCTCTGCTACTGAGACCTCCAGAAATTCACATCTTCCATTGCTGCATATATCAAATTGAGTAACGTTTCGTTACCACCCTTTTTTCTAAGATAAATTTGTTACTCTTGATGACAGCATTAAGAATAGTGTGATAGACTTTTTAAAGGAGTATTAATAATCTAAAACATTGAGGAAGAAAATGCAAGGCATGCAAAACCTACCCAATTAACATGCAATAGGAAAAAACATTATCTTAATGATTTCCAAGTAAAAGAAAATATTTTGAGGGAGAAAAGGTCTTTCCAGTGCATCCCAATGTACAGGGGACAGGCATGGACTTAAATCCTCCCTTAAAATGAGTTGCTCTAGGGAACTGACTACTATGCAAAAGATGAGTGAGTGGGTTCACGTTTGAGGATTTTATTTTTCTCATTGGAGAAGCTCAGAAAGAAGAAATTTTGAAGTTCAAAAGCATTACCTGTGGCCACAGGAATCTGAGAGAGGCAGAACTGAATAAAAAACCAAATCTTCAGAATTAGCTGCTGTTCATTAATGAGGCTTAGGAAAATACAGGTAAGAAAAAGAAACAATATTTCAAGAGCTCAGAAAAAGGAGTATATAGCAAAACAATTTGCTTTTTACTGTGCATCCTGAAGGGAACAATTTACCCTAGCAAATGCTATAATGTCACCTCTGTAAAGTTTAGCAAAGATACTTGAGTGAGTTTATATATTTTTCTTCTAATTTTCTTTATTAAACTCTCAAATTGGAGTTCCAAATGGAAAGTAATAATCATTCTATTTTGCTGTGCATTATTTTTACCACTCACTTTTTCTTGCTTTTAATTTTCCTCTGACTTCAGCATGGCATTTCAAAACGAATGGAGTTATGAATACCTCTTTAATGCTAGAAAATTACATTTCCAAAAATTGTGATAGAATTGAACTACTGTAAAGGGTGTCTGCTATAAGTGAGCCCAGTGATGCATTTTATCTGGCCACGAATATATGCAGAGAATGAAATAAATGCCCTTTGGACAGTGCTCAGGGAAAAGTACAGATAAAATGTTCTGCTGTCATTAGTTTGCCATTATCTAGACGGCCAGTGGTAGCTGATGAATAAGAAATATGGTGAACTTGAGCATAATTATAATTATGTTTTTTAAAATGCAAAAAAAGTAAAATCCCATTTAGGGGCATTGTTAAAATATTTTCTAAAACAATTTAAAAGTCTTTCTGCTTAAGCTGACATAACTGCTAACTTCATTTGATAAGAAATAGTTTTAGAAAGGGTCAAACCTTGCTGAGAGAGAGATTGAGAGTCCTGGAATTTAAAGTGTCTTCTCTCATTTTAGTACAACCAACCAATTTGCCATCTATCCCATGAAATAATTCTTCTAGTTAAAATGAATGGAAGGAGCAGTCCAGGTTACACACCTCAAGTAAACCCTTGCTAACCTTGAAAAATAGTTAATATTTCTTAGCTTCCTTCTTTTTTCCCATACTTAAAATGTATTGCTATAATATTCCCAAGAAGCCTTCACATTTAAAGGAAGAGGCCAGGCGTGGTGGTTCACACCTGTAATCCCAATACTTTAGGAGGCTGAGGCAGGCAGATCACAAGGTCAAGAGATTGAGACCATCCTGGCCAACATAGTGAAATCCCATCTCTAACAAAAATACAAAAATTAGTTGGGCATGGTGGCATGCACCTGTAGTCCCAGCTACTCAGGAGGCTGAGGCAGGAGAATCGCTTGAACTAGGGAGGAGGAGGTTGCACTGAGCCGAGATTGTGCCACTGCACTCCAGCCTGGCGACAGAGCGAGACTCCATCTAAAAAACGAAGAAGAAGAAGAAGAAGAATCCTGTAACAAATCCGGCCTCCTCTTTCAGCAATCTCTTTAGTTGTCAATATTTTTAAAGAGACAAAAATCTCTTATAATTGCTACTTCAACAGGCCAGCATAGAAAGTTATATTATCCACAAATTTGAAGGTTCTTATACTAGCTCAATTGCTCTTCTCTTTTCTTGCCCCCCCATCCTCATTTATATATCACCTTTGGTCCATATAACAACTTACTTTATGTTTTTATTTTTATTTTTTTTATAGATGGGGTTTCATGCTGTCACCCAGGCTAGAGTGTACTGGTGCGATCATATCTCACTGCAGATTCAAGCTTCTAGGCTCAAGTGATCCTCCCACCTCAGCCTCCCTAGTAGCTAGGACTACAGGTGCATGCCGCTACAACTGGCTAATTTTAAAATTTTTTTGTAAGAACAAGGACTTTCTCTGTTCTTTAGGCTGGCCTCCAACTCCAGGTCTCAAGTGATCCTCTTGCCTCAGCCTCCTAAAGTACTGGGATTATAGGAGTGAACCACCACAACAGCTCACTTTAATCAATTGTTGGACAAAAGTCAATGGAACAAGTGTTTTGTTTTGTTTTGATTTTTTGGGAAAAAAAAAGGAATACCAATAGACAATTTAAATAAGAAGGAGTATTATACTTTTCTAGTTTTTTTTTTTTTGTTTGTTTGTTTGTTTTAGTATTTTTGGATGATGTTAGCATGGGAGTTAGAAGAGTTTTGTGGTTCAATTCAATATAAAAAATATATGCAATTATAAATATAAAAGGAATGATGCTACTCCTACTAGAAGAGACAAAGATAAAGCAAAAATGGCTTCTGCCTTTCAGGAGTGCACATTTAATGAGGGGAAAACAAAGATACACATGAAACTATAATAAAAAGCATAAATAAATTCATATTTTGAGAAAGAAATAAGCGAGGTATCACTGGGGAAGAAAATATACAATGATCACTTCCTATCAGGGACATCGAAGCAGGTCTCATGAAAGAAAAGGCATTTGAGCAAAGCCTTGAAACAATGTAAAGCATTTCAAATTGTAGAAATGGCAGCAGGGGCCTTTCAGATAAGGGGACAAAGTGGCAAAAGTGCAAAGTGAGGAAAAGCTCAGGGCTTGTTAGAGGAGTAAAGTGAGTAACACAAAGCAGGAGGCAGAAAAGCTCAGATATTCTTTTTGCCTACCACACTCTACCTATCTCGGATGAAGTTCTTTGTATTGGGTAAAAATGTTAGGAAAGAAAATAGCACACAGAATTGCAATGTGCACAACCCTAAATCAGTGACTAGAGACCCTCAGCTGCCATCCTGCTCCTTGACCAATAATGACAAATGAGTCATTATTGATTCATTTGTGTCTCTGAGAAGACTGATGGGGAGAAGAGAATTTGGGTTTTGAGATTTTTCAAGCGTGTGTTTGCATCTTAAGCCTTATTAACTGTCTTCTATTAAGCAAGTCATTTCTTGTCTTTGGCTCAGTTTTTTCAATTATATAGTTGAACTCAGTTGTTTCTAAGGTCCTTTTCAGTCTTTTTTTTTTTTTTTTAACATCAGGTCTCCATGACTGTCTGAAACTCCAGAGAGTTGGACACTCATAATGGACTGGTGGTGTCTGGTGCTTCCCCAGGCATTTCCATTGGGAATCTAGTGGGAGTGTCCTCCATTGTTCTGTAACTTCATACACTCTCCCTTCCTTCATTCCAACTTTTTTCTCTTTCTCCTCCATTTCCTTGTTCCTTTCTTCTTCTTTATTTCCCCTCTCTCTTTTCCTCCCTTTTCTTACCTCCTTCTCTTTTCCTCCTATATCCTTCTTTTTCTTTCTTTCCCTTTCTCCTTCATCTCTTTATCCCTGCATTTCTCTCTCTTTTCTTTCTATGTTTTGTCATTTCACAAATAATCTTTGACAACTTCTGTATACTTGGAACCATGGTGGGTACAGGGTTATGAAGTAGGATGAGACCTGGAGCCTCTCTAGGCTGCTCCCAGTGTAGTCAGTGGGACAAATAGGTGAACCGACAGTTATAGCATGATGTAGCAGATACTATGATAATGAAAACCCTAAGCAGGTGGCTCACTTGGTCTTGGATAACCAGTGAAAGCTACCCAAAAGAAGAGATATCTAAACTAGGACTTGAAGAACAGGTGAGTGAAGCAGGAGAAGTAGAGAGTATTCCAAACTCAGGAAATGGCAGGAACTGAGATCAAGGTACAAGAGCACTGCATGTTTGTGGTATTTCATATATTTCATCACAGTAAGAATTTCCAGTTTAGAGAAAAGAATATAGGGGTTGGGTCATCAAAAGTTTTGCATAGCATGTAAAATATAGATCTTATACCATAGGCAAGGGTTTGTTGCTGTAAGCAATATGTACATGTATTTTAGAAAGATTAATCATTCTGGCTATCTGTGGGGAGAGATTGGAAGGGTAAAATGAGGTGTGGGGAGAACAACTAGGAGACTTTTATTATAGACCAGAAGGGAAACAATAGTGATTTGAACTTGAGTGGCAGCAAGCGTGAAGAAATATGAAATATGGGAGACTCTAAAAATGTCAAATTGATGAGAGTTATAATTGACTGCAAGTGGGAAAGTAGGTGATGAGGAGAGAGAGTCAAAGCTGAAATCTGCCTTTCTGATCTGGGGCAGTTGGAGGGCTGGTGATTATTCACCAAGAGCTTACATGAATGAAAATTAGTAGCTATATAGAAATCTTCATGGAGCAATGTCCCTGAACCATCCTAGTATTTTTTTCCGCTTAGCTTATTATACAATACTTAGAGGTAGGAACACAATTCTTTACAGTGGAGAAGTTTACAGATTTAACTGTATATCAGAGGGAGCTGAGGTTAAATCCCACCTTACCAGGCAGTGGCTGTACAAATTTAGACAGACTCTTAAGTAGCTGTAAACCGCATTTCCTATTCAGTAATGAGAGAATAATAATACACACATCATAATTTTCTTGTGAGAATTAAATGAGCTTGTGTCTCTAAAGCATTTGCCACAGTAGCAGGCAGATATGAATCAGCCAATAAATATTAGATATATTATTGTCTATTTGCAGTTTATTGGTTTGTTTTTGTTCTGGAGAAGGAGATGACATTTTGCATAATGTTTGCTGAACAGAGAAATAGCAGATTTAAATTCTATTCCTATTTTTGGTATTGCTTCTCTTGGAGAAATTTTGTTTACTTCTGTAAAGCTGTCGTTTGCTGTTTTTTTTTTTTTTTTTTTTTTTTTTTTATCAGTCTCTTTCTGTAGCACAGGCTGGAGTGCAGTGGCATGATCTCGGCTCGCTGCAGCCTCCACTACCTGAGTTCAAGCAATTCTCCTGCCTCAGCCTCCCGAGTAGCCGGGACTACAAGTGCCACCACTCCCGGCTAATTTTTTTTGTATTTTTTGTTTCACCATGGGTTTCACCTTGTTGGCCAGGCTGGTCTCGAACTCCTGGCCTCAGGTGATCCGCCTGCCTCGGCCTCCCAAAGTGCTGGGATTACAGGTGTGAGCCACCGCACCCGGCCGCCCATTTTTATATTTACATCTATTTCCTTTTTGTCTGACCAGGGAAATAAGACAGACAGTAAGTGAAACAGTGACAGTTATTTATCAAATGCTCGCATTTGACAAAGAAAATAAGTTATGAGATAATAGCATTGTTAATATGTTAACTACAAGATATGTAATTCTTAATTGTTTACACTGAAATAGTTTCTTCACACAGCAGTTACTGATCTCTCAATTATAAAAAGGAAAAAGTGTCTTCACAAGAAGATTTCATTTTCAGTCCATCTTTGTTAATTATTTATTGAGAATCTGCTATATACTCAGCACTAGTATGATTAAAATTGTATTACCTCAAAACAAAGTTGCTCACATTAGTATTTATTTTATCTCTATAATCAGATTATCTTCTGGAATTTCTATTTGCATTAATAATATTACAATTCTTTTAAACATAAAGTAAATCATAAAATTATTATATCCAGCTTGCCCTTTGATTATATACTTGTTTTAACTTTCCAATTGATTTCAAACTCTTTCAGCAGATGTTTGAGGCAACAGATATTCTCATATTCATCTCATGATTTCCTAAGCACCTAGCACTGACGTACATTAATGTGAACTCATGATGCATTTGCTCACATGAGTTGACAGAGCACCCAGGAACATACTTATTCTACTTGTTAAAAGAATGAATATATTAATAATAAAATATGAGGTGATTATTGAAAATCTCACATTGAACCTCAAGTAAGAAGTGTGTCTGTAATGAAATGACCACTTTTTAAAAAAGCAGGATTTTATATCTTGCTATAATTTGAATATTTTCAGGATATGTGTTTGGCTCATTTTAAAATAAAATTGGAATAAAATCTGATTCTTGGGATATCTAATAAGGTTGATGAAGAGTATATTCTGGGCTAGAGAATGTGGCTTTTTGCTTGGTGCTTTGAAGAGAGAAATAAAAAAAGAGAGAGAAAAAAGAAATTGATAATTTGTAATAATTCGTTCAACATAAATTGTGATCCTTATCACTGGGCAATAATCATTGCAAAGTTGTAATGCCATACTTTTAAAAGGAAAACATTTTAATGTATGTAAACATTTAAAAATGTTAAAATGAAAATATTTAGAAAGTTGAGATACATAACTTAGGTCATATACCTGTGAAGAACACAAAATTTTACTTTTCTACTCAGTTGGCATTACCCCATTTCTTGTGATCTATACCTCTAGCCAGTGCTCCACAAATAACCAGAACCAAAACAAATTTTAGCCAATAAAGTCATGTTTTCTTTCATATCTTATAAATATAGGATATAAAGTAAAAGAAAAGGCAACACTGATTATGATTATTTTAGTCTTGCTCCCTCATCTTTATTAAGGCCTGTAGTGACTCCATTTAGGCCCTGGGATAGTAAAAAATATAAAATAAAATGTAAAAGTAAAATGTTCAGAATCTTAGTTGAAAAATTCAAATGCATTTTATGTTGAAATTGAAAATATTTCCAGTTTTAGTGGTCAAACATTATTTACTACAATATTATTAAAACTTCTGCATCTTAATAAATATATCTAAGTAAGTACTAAGTAGGTATCTAAGTAGGAAAGTTACATCTTCAATGTTAAAATATATTAGCACATGGATGGTAAAGTGGTGTGAAAATTATAAATTCTTATAGTTTGTATATGTAAGGTGGTTTTTTAAAATTATATATCTTAATAGCTTATTTTACTTTTAGTTGTCTGTACACTTACAATCTTAATGAATATTGACAAAGAAAAATCTTGCTTGATAGTGGATAACAACAATAAACATTTACAAAATCTACTCTGTATATTTACTGTCTCTCTCTGCAGATAGATAGATAGATAGATAGATAGATAGATAGATAGATAGATAGACAGATAATAGATAGATGGATAGATACACACACAGACATGATTTCCTATGTTACTAGAGAAGAGATAAATGCTGGACATTGTTCAATGTCTCTAATTCTCAAGTATTTCTGAGTGTTTCTAATTCTCAAAAGATATATAAAAAAGACAAGGCAGGCAAAATTGTTGCTGATTATATTTCAAGACTGATAAGAAAAGAGAAACTGGGAAAGACTAGGATAGAGACGTCTTAATGGGAAACTGCTACAGAGTCCAGAATAAGAAATCCCAGGATCAAGGAACTAATTTATGCCACTATAACTCAACCGGGAAGAGTCATCATCTCTATGGTTTCCTAACACTTTTAAGTGACATTACTCATTTTTAGTGCTGTAGTAAACACTTTCCAGAGCCAGTTGAGTAAACAAGGTCCAGAATGACACCAAATCAATGTAAGCTCTTCAGTCTAAATCATAATTCTTCAGCTTCTGGATTTAGCTGTTTTTGTTTATGTAGTCAAGTAGAAATTGCATGTATTAAGTAGCAACTGTGCATATAACAACCATTCTCTACTCCAAACTTCCAATGAGAGTTAATATGAATTGATTGAAAAACTGAGATTTTCTTATTCTCAATAAACATTTATTAAGCACCTATTATGTACTAAGAGTAAGAGACTGTATACTCCTTGAAGCCAGCTGCCATGTTTGTCTTTATCTTCGCTGTATCTCCAGCATTAATATAGTCAGCATGTTGACTAGTAAATAACAGGCATTTAATAAATATAGTTTGAAGAATGACAGATGGCCTATAATTGCACATACAAAAGATAATGCAATATTTTAAATACTATAATCATACGGACAACTTCCTGTCAGATTTCAGGGTAGAAAATGATAAATGCCAGCTAGAGAAACTTGGGTGGTGGGGAGGCTAATGGAAACACAGAAGTCTTTAAAATGAGGCTTAAATAATAAGTAGAAGTTTGACAGGTTGAGAGCAAGGGGAGTTATTCTCATTAGCATAATTAATATATACCAGGAGGAGAAAACTCCAATGCCTTAAGGAACCAAGTAGCCAGCATTCATGAGAGAGGCAGGTTGGGCAGGATCTGTGGGGAGCCTGGTGAGCCCAAGCCCCACCTAAATGGGAGCAGCCACTTCTTTCTTGCTAGTTGTTGCGTCGTGAGACTGGTGAGTTCAGGTACCCAGACAGACCAAGTTTGTAAGGGAATCCTGATATCTGAACTGTTCTGTAAAATCTCTATACTTTATTGGCAACTAATTAAGAGATTTGTTTGCTTTCCTCATGCTTGTGACTTCTACTTTATTGTCATACCTTAAATAAAGCTACTTCTCTCCATTTAGGAGATAACCCACCCTTCACTTTTAGGAACAATAGATATTCATTGAAATAATATATAAATTAGCATTGTTTTAATGTTATTTATTAATATATAAGTTGCATGTTAGAAGGATAAATTTTAAATTTAGAATCCTCTATTTCAGACAACTCTGTCAGATTAAAAGTTATTACTTAATATTTGCAGTTTTACCCTTTAAGAAAGGTTAACTGTAATATTTTAAACATCAGTCTGCTTTTAAGAACCCTGTCTTAAAATTTTCAAGAACTTAGATTTGCTTGCTTTTAGTTTCTAATAAGCGATTTTACAACAGAGGAATAAGTAAATGAAGACAATAAATTATACCAGAGAGCATTCCTAAATATAATAAAAAACATGAAAAATTTTAACCTTGTCTTTTTTGCACAAAGGCACCTTAAAGGGTGTCTCCTGTAAGTGCTATATTAACGCAGAAGTTTAGTTAATTACAGCCACTATTCTCACGTACCTTAACTGAGTGTGAATACCAAGCCATCTAATAGTGTGCCCCTGAGCATTAATACCTAATGAAATTGGATTCCTTGTTTTCTCTAATGAGCTCATTGCTTTTCTAAATATGGTCATTGCAGGTAAATGATCAATAGCCTTGAAACTGATACCACTACTGAACTATTTTGGCAAGATAGAAATACTCTTATTAGTGTAAAATAAGACTTTTTGAATATGCATTTCAGATCACTTTCTAAATAATGTCACATATAACAGGAATGACCATAGTAGGCTAGTTTGTTTCAGTGGCTGGCTTAGTAAGAAATTGTGGATAGTTGCTGTCTGATTTACAGCACAGTGGCTTCAAACTCATATCACCTAGCTCGAGCTAAAGTGAACCAGATGCAGTGTGTTCCTGTTAATTAAGAGACTGAGGGGCAGCCAGCTTTGAGAAGATTTTCTGTTCTGTTTTCTGTTATGATATAGCAGTTCTGTACAAGCCGTCTCCAATATACTAGTTTCCTACAGCTGCCGTAACAAATGACCATAAACTCGGTGGCTTAACAAAAGATAACTTTATTCTCTCACAGTTCTGGAGGCTGAAAGCTTACAATCAAGAAGTTGGCAAGTCTGCGGTGCCCCTGAAAGTTCTGGAAGAATCCGTTCTTAGCCTCTTCCAGCTTCTGGTGGCTGTAGGCATCCTTGACTTGTGGCTGTAGGCATCCTTGACTTGTGGCTGTATCTCCCTCCAATCTCTGCCTCAGCGGTCACATTGCATCCTTCTTTTCTGTCTGTTTCTCTCCTGCCGTGTGTCTCTTCTAATGAAACTTGTCAGCCCACCTGGATAACCCAATATGATCTCAAGGTCCTCAGTTACATTTTCAGAGTTCCTTTTTCCAAATAAGGTCATATACTGGTGGTAAGAATGTGGACATATCTTTCTGAAGACCACCCTCTTTCTCCACCTTCACTGTGGTTAGTTAGTAAAGCCTAACACAGCCACTACTCAAGTCATTATGATGTTTAAGCATGTTACTACCACTATTTTTATGTATCGAGCATATCATTTGTATTGTGTGTATATTTGTAATTTTTAATTCTCATAACCATCCTATATACAGATAAAGAGATTGAGGGACAAAAAAGGTAAGATCTTCCTCAAGGTTACAACATACATAGTAAGAGTGTCAATCTATATTTAATATTTAATGCATATGTAAATTTAATTTCTGTGTAATGCACATATGAATTTAGATGTTCACATTATTTAGAAATTTATGTGTTGAATTTCACAAGATAGCTGTTTATCATTAGATTTTTTGGTTTCTGTGTTACACAGGGTCAGATAATCCTCCAGAAAGTCCATGACATTGTTTCCAACTTAAACCTAAAGAAGAACATGCCAAGGTGAAGTTTGCAGAATAATAGCCTTGGGATGAGATTCAAGTTAGGGCTTACTTCACCCAAAGCTATCATCCAATACCCAATTCTGGATTACTTTATCTTAAAATGGATTTGAAATTATTTTTAAAAACATGTTTTTAGGCTGGGCAGGATGGCTCACGCCTGTAATCCCAGCACTTTGGGAGGCCGAGGTGGGCAGATCACCTGAGGTCGGGAGTTCGAGACCAGCCTGACCAACATGGAGAAACCCCATCTCTACTAAAATACTAAAAAAAAAAAAAGCCTGGCGTGGTGGCCCATGCCTGTTATCCCAGGTACTCGGGAGGCTGAGGCAGGAGAATCACTTGAATCCAAAAGGTGGAGGTTGCGGTGAGCTGAGATCACGCCATTGCACTCCAGGCCGGGGAATGAGAGCGAGACTCTGCCTCAAAAAAAAAAAAAGTTTTTAAACACTTTTAACTGTTTAAAAAAATTTTTTTTAGCACATATGCATCTTTTTAATGGGGTACATAGTAATGTTTTGATATACATAATGTATAGTGATCAGATTAGGGTAATTAGCATAGCCATCATCTCAAACATTTATATTTTTTTGTTGGAAACATTAAACATCCTTTTTCTACCTATTTGAAATTATACCATTATTAACAAGAGCCATCCTAGAGTGCTACAGAACAGGGGTCCACACCTCCCAGGCCACACACCAGTACCAGTCCGTGGCCTCTTAGGAACTGGGCTGCGCTGCGCACCAGGAGGTGAGCAGTGGGCAAGAGAGCATTACCACCTAAGCTCCACCTTCTCTCAGATCAGCGGCAGTATTCGATTCTCACAGGAGTGCAAACCCTGTTGTGACCTGCACGTGCGAGGGATCTAGGTTGCATACTCCTTATAAGCCTGATGATCTGAGCTGGAACAGTTTCATCCCAAACCATCCCCAACCCTCTAACCACTGGTTCCATGGCAAAATTGTCTGCATGAAACCGGTCCCTGGTGCCAAAAGGGTTGAGGACCACTGGTACAGAACACTAGAATTTATTCCTCTTATCTAGCTGCAATTTTGTATCTCTTAACAAATCTCTCCTTATTCCCTGACCCCTACCCTTCCCAGCCTTCAGTATCCTCTGTCTTGCTTTTTACCGCGTGTTGTTGTTGTTGTTGTTGTTGTTGAGACGGAATCTCGCTCTGTCGCCAGGCTGGAGTGCAATGGCGCGATCTTGGCTCACTGCAAGCTCCGACTTCCTGGTTCAAGCGATGCTCCTGCCTCAGCCTCCCGAGTGGCTGGGACTACAGGCACGCACCACCACGCCCAGCTAATTTTTGTATTTTTAGTAAAGACATGTTTCACCATGTTAGCCAGGATGGTCCTGATCTCCTGACCTCGTGATCCGCCCGCCTCAGCCTCCCAAAGTGCTGGGATGACAGGCGTGAGCCACGGCGCCCGGCCGAGATCAACTTTTTATAGCTTCCACATATGAATAAAAATATGCAATGTTTAATTTTCTATTCCTGGCTTACTTCATTTAACATTATGTCCTTCAGTTCTATCCATGCTGACTTGAGTAAAAGAATTTCCTATTTTTAAATAGCTAAATAGCATTCCATTGTGTATATATACCACATGGTATTTATCCATTGCTCTGTTGTTGGATATCTAGGCTGATTCCATATCTTGGCTATTGTGAATAGTGCCACAAAGAGCATGGAGGTGCGGACATACTGATTTCCTTTTCTGTGAATAAATGCCCAATAGTGAGCTCTGTTGGATCATAAAGAATGGCTGTTAAATACACTGCAATGCTTAGGAGCACACCCACGCACTGCTGTGTTTGAGCCCTATCTCCTCCATTAACTGTGCTTTCTTGGGGTTATCACTTAACTTTCATGTGCCCCAATTTCCTCATTTGTAAAATGGATGATAGATAATATCTCTTGAGGCCCCTTAAGAAATAAGAAAAATAATAATATGCTAAATAGTAACTGCTTCATGATATACACTCTGTACTGAATAATTATCACCAATGATAAGTATTTTACATATAAAGTAGTATTAGAGGTACAACATTCAGAATCACGATGAAGTTGCAAGCAGTAGAATTTTATTTGGCACATAACA
The DNA here is from genome assembly GCF_001698545.2 of Rhinopithecus bieti. NCBI lineage: Eukaryota > Metazoa > Chordata > Mammalia > Primates > Cercopithecidae > Rhinopithecus > Rhinopithecus bieti. The sequence goes on from NW_016805666.1 coordinate 4,048,291, forward strand.
TGCTTCAAAAAAACGGCATGGGGCAGAGAGTTTCATAGTGCATGTGTTCCTGAATATTATTTTATTTTCAAAAGTAAAGTGTTTTTATGTTTTTTTTCTTCCCACAGCAATTTAACCCCCTTCCTTCGCATTCCTCTTCCCACCCGGCTCTGTTATTTTATTCTTTCTTGGGGAAAGAATTAAGTTTTTGTTTTCCAAGATAACTCATAAACTACTAAACTATCCCCAGATACACAAGGTAATTTGAATCCATAACCAAGTCAGAGGAAACAGTTGTGTTAGCTCTGTTCCATACGCGTGAGCTCTATCAAGCACACCTGAAACTATTTTCTGTCGGCATGTTTACGATTCTAAGAAATCTACTGTGTCTTCCGGTTTGTGGATAAAGTGTGAGAAGGTTCAGGGCACTGGTACCTTTTAGCTCTAAGTGGATGCTTACAGTCATCTGCACGTCATTTCCAAGTAAAAATGGTTTACAGTTGTCAAGTTGTACGCAATTAATGCTCAATTTGCTTACATCCATTACATAGCTTAAGCATTTATAACATATCATTGGAGCAAGAAATAAGACTTGGGGCCTTTATGTATTTTATTTATTGGTATCTTTTCATTTATTGGTTTTCTTTGCTAATTATTTTACATTTATAAACACCACATATAAGGATAATATTTTTCTTCATGGAACTCAGTATTCGTGATAAAGAAGCAATATATATTTCTAATAGACTCAAGGTGTCAACAGTTATCATCTATTGTCATATGGTTTTTTTGTGTGTGTGTGTGAGTAAATGTCAGCACAGAGACATGAAATGATGTTTTTCCATAACCACAACTCAGTGGTGGAAGCAGACATAGATATTTAAATATATTTAGTTCTGTTTTATCTCTTCTGGACATGACTTATTTCTCTACCCCACCCTACCTGAGGAAGTGGATTCATTTCCTGACCCAGAAAGGCTTCAATTGTCAGTGCTTAAGGGAAAATATTCTAAAATGCATTGTTTGTTGTAAATGAAACTCTGATCACGCATGTAACCACTTACTTTACTATCAAACACAACAGCCAACTTCTCCCTTTGATCAAGGAGAACTGAAGTGTGCCTGCATGAATTGTTTCACACGGTGTCTTCTCTGACATCTAGGTGAGCACAAAATGCCGAGGCCTCTGGTGGGAATGCGTCACCAATGCTTTTGATGGAATTCGCACCTGCGATGACTACGATTCCATACTTGCGGAACATCCCTGTACGTATGCCTTAGATCTAGCTGCTTGCCAGGAATGGAAAGGGACAGAAAACTGAGTTCAGGTTTCCATTTTGTGCTTTGTTTTCTATTGTACATTGTTAAGGCTCGGTCCAGTTTGAAATGGTTAGAAATTGAGCTCGTCTTGGAAATGTGAATTTAAATACATACTTTAGCACATTTTCTCTTTTCTCATATATTTGTAAATTCCTTGAGGGAAAATATTATCTTATTCATCTCTCTGTCCCCAAAGGGCTAGGCATAGTGCCTCATACACAGTAGGCTTAAAGTAAATGGCTTTTAATCAAGATGAATTCTTTAGGGTGCTGTAATTTCATGATTAGACTGGACAGGTTAAGTGGAAAGCTTTTCAGAGACGTTTTAACCTATGACTTAGTTCAAATAGAAAGTTTACAGTTATTTCAATTGAAGGTTTGCTAAGAAAGAGAAGTGAAGATACAGTGGCAGAGGCAGAAAGAGGTAGACAGCCAGAGACAAAGACGTAGACTGTGGGGATCAGTGGAAGAAAAAACCAACACATGTGACACCCTGTTACAGGCAATATTAAAGCTGGCTCCCTTATCTTCCCTACTTTTAGCTTTAAGTTATAGTTAAGGCCAGGTGCAGTGGCTCACGCTAGTAATCCTAGCACTTTGGGAGGCCGAGGCAAGGGATCACTTGAGGTTAGGAGTTCTAAAGCAGCCTGGCCAACATGGTGAAACCCCATTCCTACTAAAATACCAACAAAAGAAAAAAAATTAACTGAGCATGTTGGTAGGAGCCTGTAGTTCCAGCTACTCAGAAGGCTGAGGTGGGAGAATCACTTGGACCCGGAAGGCAGTGGTTACAGTGAGCCACGATCGCACCACTGCACTCCAGCCTGGGAGACACAGCAAGACTCCATCTCAAAAGTAAAATGATAAATAAATAAATAAACAAATAGTTACATGTTAGCAGAGCCCATGTTGCTATGAATAAAGAAATCTCTTATATTTAAAATCTTACCATTGATTCTCTTAGTCTTCTCCATGGTGTTTATTTATTTATAAGAACATTGAACCCTGCTAAGAAATACCTGTTCTGTTATAAAAGCAAAGTGGTTTTAGTCTCTTTCAAAGCAAATGATGGGTGATGGCACCATAAAGCAACTTCTCTTCTCAAGATAAATAAAAGTTAAACCCTTGGAATGTGACTTTGCCCCTGAACTGCTATTTCAGTCCAGAGGAAAGCACTTTAAAGGAGCAGTGCTCTAAAATTCTTCATCTGCTATTTAAAAGTTGGGTGTCTGGAATATTTTTTAAAACATAGTTCATAAGGCCTTTGTTTTATTTTTGTTAAAAAAGATTCTCTTAATTCCTTTTCTTTTCCCCTCTCTGTGTGACATAGTTACGAAGAAACACTATTTGCT
>NW_016805666.1:4052687-4094787 GCF_001698545.2 Rhinopithecus bieti
TNTGTGTGTGTGTGTGAGTAAATGTCAGCACAGAGACATGAAATGATGTTTTTCCATAACCACAACTCAGTGGTGGAAGCAGACATAGATATTTAAATATATTTAGTTCTGTTTTTATCTCTTCTGGACATGACTTATTTCTCTACCCCCACCCTACCTGAGGAAGTGGATTCATTTCCTGACCCAGAAAGGCTTCAATTGTCAGTGCTTAAGGGAAAATATTCTAAAATGCATTGTTTGTTGTAAATGAAACTCTGATCACGCATGTAACCACTTACTTTACTATCAAACACAACAGCCAACTTCTCCCTTTGATCAAGGAGAACTGAAGTGTGCCTGCATGAATTGTTTCACACGGTGTCTTCTCTGACATCTAGGTGAGCACAAAATGCCGAGGCCTCTGGTGGGAATGCGTCACCAATGCTTTTGATGGAATTCGCACCTGCGATGACTACGATTCCATACTTGCGGAACATCCCTGTACGTATGCCTTAGATCTAGCTGCTTGCCAGGAATGGAAAGGGACAGAAAACTGAGTTCAGGTTTCCATTTTGTGCTTTGTTTTCTATTGTACATTGTTAAGGCTCGGTCCAGTTTGAAATGGTTAGAAATTGAGCTCGTCTTGGAAATGTGAATTTAAATACATACTTTAGCACATTTTCTCTTTTCTCATATATTTGTAAATTCCTTGAGGGAAAAATATTATCTTATTCATCTCTCTGTCCCCCAAAGGGCTAGGCATAGTGCCTCATACACAGTAGGCTTAAAGTAAATGGCTTTTTAATCAAGATGAATTCTTTAGGGTGCTGTAATTTCATGATTAGACTGGACAGGTTAAGTGGAAAGCTTTTCAGAGACGTTTTAACCTATGACTTAGTTCAAATAGAAAGTTTACAGTTATTTCAATTGAAGGTTTGCTAAGAAAGAGAAGTGAAGATACAGTGGCAGAGGCAGAAAGAGGTAGACAGCCAGAGACAAAGACGTAGACTGTGGGGATCAGTGGAAGAAAAAACCAACACATGTGACACCCTGTTACAGGCAATATTAAAGCTGGCTCCCTTATCTTCCCTACTTTTAGCTTTAAGTTATAGTTAAGGCCAGGTGCAGTGGCTCACGCTAGTAATCCTAGCACTTTGGGAGGCCGAGGCAAGGGATCACTTGAGGTTAGGAGTTCTAAAGCAGCCTGGCCAACATGGTGAAACCCCATTCCTACTAAAAATACCAACAAAAAGAAAAAAAATTAACTGAGCATGTTGGTAGGAGCCTGTAGTTCCAGCTACTCAGAAGGCTGAGGTGGGAGAATCACTTGGACCCGGAAGGCAGTGGTTACAGTGAGCCACGATCGCACCACTGCACTCCAGCCTGGGAGACACAGCAAGACTCCATCTCAAAAGTAAAATGATAAATAAATAAATAAACAAATAGTTACATGTTAGCAGAGCCCATGTTGCTATGAATAAAGAAATCTCTTATATTTAAAAATCTTACCATTGATTCTCTTAGTCTTCTCCATGGTGTTTATTTATTTATAAGAACATTGAACCCTGCTAAGAAATACCTGTTCTGTTATAAAAGCAAAGTGGTTTTAGTCTCTTTCAAAGCAAATGATGGGTGATGGCACCATAAAGCAACTTCTCTTCTCAAGATAAATAAAAAGTTAAACCCTTGGAATGTGACTTTGCCCCTGAACTGCTATTTCAGTCCAGAGGAAAGCACTTTAAAGGAGCAGTGCTCTAAAATTCTTCATCTGCTATTTAAAAGTTGGGTGTCTGGAATATTTTTTAAAACATAGTTCATAAGGCCTTTGTTTTATTTTTGTTAAAAAAGATTCTCTTAATTCCTTTTCTTTTCCCCTCTCTGTGTGACATAGTTACGAAGAAACACTATTTGCTGAATAGGAATGAACATTTAGCCTATTCTAAAAATTCATTAAAGTGGATTTTAATTCATAAGCTGAGAAGAAAATGAAAGATTAAGTATTTCAAACTTTTAAATACTGTTATATGCATTTGTACAAGAAGAAAATATAATCACTCATAAGCTCACTACATAGAGAAAACCACCATTTATATTTTAATATGTTCCTTTTCATCTTTGACCTATGCCGTCACATTTTTCCCTGTTTTAACCTGTTACTTTCAAATAAGACACTAACGGCCCGTTACCTTTCTTTAAAAAATTCCATCTTCTTTAAAGACAGCAGAGATGAAAATGGACTCTAGGAAAATGACATATCTATGCCCTCTTGGTTAGGATGTTACGTATGAGGAAGTAGGATTTTATTTTTACTTTTTGCTATCTTTCATACAACTACAATTAGATAACTCTTTCCACTGTCCTGTATACTTAGGGTGTTTAATCCAGACAAATATGTTTGTTATGGCTCCAGTTGATATGGATCATTTGAGTCCCCACAAATCAGCATATTAACAGCATTCTGACAATCAAATCTCACATGATTCCAGAAAAAGAAATTTCTTACTGGCCAACATGACCTATCTGCTTTCAGGAATCCCTTCCTGGATCCAGGCTGGCCATGGGGCCCCTGGTCCACCCCATGAGCTCTTCAGAGACCCTAAATGTAGGATAGGAGTTGGAGCGTTCCGAAGGGAAGAAGATCTAGGCCCATGAGAGTTTGGATGAGTTCAGACCACCCTATCCTGATGGGATAGCTGGCCCCAGGTAGTCCCAGGTTTCAAAAGAGTACTTGGAAAATTTCAAGGGAGGCTATCCAAAGGACGAGACCTTTTGGTTTAGAGCCCTGAGTAGGAGGCCTGCTTGTATATGCTATTTAGTGATCAAGAAGATATGTTGAAATAGTGGTATTATCTAATAGGTTACATATTTTTCGCTTTCCTCAATTTGGAGAAAAATGAGTCTTAGATTTGGAACACTTAAATTTGCTGAAATAATGCTAAATTTTGAGATCTTATGAATTGTGTTTTAGAGACAAATATTCATATATATTAAGATAATTATAAATAGTATGTTTACCTATTAATGAGGTTGGGACTGATTTTATGCATTGATTTTCTCTCTCAGATGAGTCATAAATTTTTTATTTTAAGTTCAGGAATATTGTCTGCATATTTGCAAGCAACATGTTTCCAAATAAACCCTAAGGTTACCTACCATTGGATAAAAATTATTTAAAATACAAGGAAACCCCAGATCAATATGAAAATAAAACATAATTGCCATACCATAAAAGGAATACATTTTATTACTCTTATCCATCAGCCAGCTAGAATAGTAGTAGTTCTGATTTCAGTTAATTAACCTTCTATTTGAGATATGATTTCCCTAAGTTGAGCTCAGCATAACTGTAACTCAGAGTTCTGGAGGCTTTCACAGTTGAAGATGCTTCTGCTACAGAAGATGATTGCTACTATTCCACTTTCATCTTCCTGGTCTTTTCTTTCCTGGACTGTCTACCATATATTCTTATTTTTACTGTCTGTAGCTTTAACATATGGTCATTTGACAATGCAAGGTTGAAAGCTTAATATGTAATATTGGCCAAGAAGAGTCATGATTTAAATAGCTGAAAGAGAAAATGATCTAATTTCCAGAAATTATCTTCTACTTCATAGCACAAACTAACTCTCCTTCTTCTAACGATCTCCTGATGGCTTCTTCTATCCTGAATTGACCCCAAGAAGTCTTGAAGTATTTTATTCTGCTTCCCTGTGTCAAATTTTAACCAATTATTATTTTTAAATAAAATTTTAAACAATTATAGTGATTATTTATTTATTCAATATTTATTAAGAAATTTTTGTAGAACAGATATGCTACCTTCGATTCAGCAATTGGCTACAATATTTGTGAATGAGACATTTTCCAGGGCAGGAGGCAAAAAGGAAAACATTTCTTTAGTCCCCACTGTCTACCAGGATGCTATCTGCTAGTATACCAACAAAACTAAGTAGTAACCTGTGGTAAAACAATTAATGATGTCAATAATCTCGTTTTTTTAGTTTTAAACATTAGGAGTACTCATGTTTAAGTTCATACAAAGTCTGACTTTTACCAGTGGGGTGTGTTAATGTTACCTACTTGTCTGGTTTTCTTGCTATATCTCTGTGAGTTAATATGGTTCCTTCCTCTGACTTTGCTTTAACCATATGCCCTGGTCTTCCAGTGAAGCTGGTGGTAACTCGAGCGCTGATGATTACTGCAGATATTCTAGCTGGGTTTGGATTTCTCACCCTGCTCCTTGGTCTTGACTGCGTGAAATTCCTCCCTGATGAGCCGTACACTAAAGTCCGCATCTGCTTTGTTGCTGGAACTACATTACTAATAGCAGGTACTGGTCTGGCTGGACTAGCAACTGGGGTGGGGAGACTCTGCTAAGGACTTGAGGTGAAGGAGAGTGTTGTGGTGAAGCTGCTCATTTTTGGATTATGTGTGGCTTCCTTTTCTAGATTGAAAAACTAGAGATCACATCTACCAGTCCTGCTTACTTTAGCTTTGAAGTCAGGTAATTAGTCTTTTGTTAATATCTCAGAACAAAATATGAAGCTCTCAGGCCGCGTGTGGTGGCTCATGCCTGTAATCCCATCACTTTGGGAGGCCGAGGCAGATAGATCACTTGAGGCCAGGAGTTCGAAACCAGCTGACCAACATGGTCAAACCCCATCTCCACTAAAAATACAAATCTAGGCATGGTGGTGCACACCTGTAGTTCCACCTACTCAGGGGACTGAGGCAGGAGAATCGCTTGAACCCAGGAGTTGGAGGTTGCAGTGAGCAGACATCGCGCCACTGCACTCCAGCCTGGGTAACAGAGCAAGACTCCATCTCAGGGGTAAAAAGAAAGAAAGAAAGAAAGAAAAAAGCTCTAAAACTATGTTTTAGCCATTTAAAAAGTTACATAACTTCAAGTTTTAAAATAATTTATCTTGTGATTATTACTAAAGTTAAAATCCTAAAGTAAACCACAAACTTCTACCTCCTTACCTGTACCCACCTCCACCAACTCCACCAACTCTTTTTAACAATAAACTAACAATTGTGCCAAGTCCTATGTTGTCCCATGTGCTAACCCATTTGTTCATAAATGTGACAATAAACGGATCATATTGTTATCCCCACTTACGACACAGATAAAGAATTGAAATTCTGAAGACTACTCAAGCATATTTATTAGTCAAGCTTGACTAATAACACATCAAAAAGCACTTTAAATAGTATTTATTAGTGAAACAGCAAAATCATACTTTATTCAAGTCTGTCTTCAACTTCAAAGCTTAGTCCTCTTCTTCTTTTTTAGACAGAGTTTCACTATTGTTGCCCAGGCTGGAGTGCAATGGCACAATCATGGCTCATTGCAACCTCCACCTCCCAGATTCAAGCGATTCTCCTGCCTCAGCCTCCCTAGTAGTTGGGATTATAGGCATGTGCCACCATGCCTGGCCAATTTTGTATTTTTAGTAGAGATGGGGTTTCTCCATGTTGATCAGGCTGGTCTCGAACTCCTGACCTCAGGTGATCCGCCCGCCTCGGCCTCCCAAATTACTGGGATTACAGGCGTGAGCCACCGTGCCCAGCCAGTCCTCTTCTTTTACAACATAATGTCTTCTTCTTGTCTGTTAGCAGGAAAAATCTTGTCTGCTAACAAAGCGAATATAAGTGGGAGCCTGACCAGGCAATGTGGGGTAGTAAATCGATATGGAGTTTGGAACTAAAAACACTTGGAGATATGTATGTGTGGTATCTTCACCCATGTCTCTGTTTCCTAATCTGCAAAGGAGCATGAAGCTAAGGTAGTAACATGTACCCTGAATTGCTATGTGAAGATGCAATGTGGGCACAGCAGACTCTTAGCTGACTGCCTAACCCTTTATATGCTTAAACTTGGGCCTCCCTGATTTTTGACACAGAAATGTTAAGTCAACGTCCTAATAATCCTCAGATTGTATTATAAAGTTACAAAAATTTAGAATTCTTCCCTTCTGTAAGTCATTTATTTCAATATCTCACTTACTGACAGCTTTGAACTTTTTAATATACAATGTATTTCATTTAAGATTTAAATATTATTTAATTATTTACGGCTATGCAATTTTGTTCCAGAATATTTTTGAGGCATCGTCAGTAAATAACCCATCTTACGCAAAACAACAAAACAAATAATATTTAAAAAATAAGTCATTGAAGAAAATCCTGATAGGAATGACTGAAGAAATAACTAAATTGAAAGACAAAGCATGTCCTAAGCTTTGGAAACATTATTTAGAATTAGTGTGCTATAAAATTTATTTTTTAAAGTCTATAATCTCTTTTGAAGTTTTAGAAAAGGAATTTCTACCTGAAAACTGCAGATGATGGTATTATAGAAACGCTATTGCAATATATACTGCATTTTCTAAAGGTTATGTGTTTATTATCTGTCCATTTTTTTTTGAGACGAAGTGTCACTCTGTCACCCAGGCTGGAGTGCAGTGGCGCGATCTCGGCTCACTGCAAGCTCTGCCTCCCAAGTTCACGCCATTCTCCTGCCTCAGCCTCCTGAGTAGCTGGGACTACAGGTGCCCGCCACCATGCCCGCTACTTTTTGTATTTATAGTAGACACGGGGTTTCACCATGTTGGCCAGGATGGTCTCGATCTCTTGTCCTCATGATCTGCCCACCTCGGCCTCCCAAAGTGCTAGGATTACAGGCGTGAGCCACCGCGCCCGGCCTATCTGATCCTTCTTAAAGTTCTTACATTAAACAATTAAGAGAAGAATATAGTTAAATAGTGATTTAAATAGGTATCACAGACTCTCTAGGGGGAAAAAATGTAAAATTTTTTGGAGACTACATATTTTATTTGTTTTTTTTAGATTTGGAAAAAACAAATATTTATTTCATTAGACAGTAAAACAACTCTAGAACGTAATCTGAAGAGATTCTTTGTGAAGACATGCATCTAATTGAGCACAGACTAGCAGAATTTTGAAATGAAGGAAAAGCAAGATCCAGTTATTTGGGTATTGGTGGGCAAGATCGTGATCTTAACACTAATGTTGATATAGCTTCAGGATACCAGTAAGCATACATTTAGAAGTAAGTAACTGAAAATCCAACTCAAGCAGACTTAGACAACATATAGATTACTGATTTCTTCTAATTGCCTTCGCTAGACATTGAGCGTGTGGAGACTACATGTTTCAAAAACACTCTTTTAATACAGTGTTTTGTCCTCCAACTCACCACATTTCTTTACTGCATCCAGGCTTCGACATGCAATTTATACCTTTAAAATACCAGGACTCTAGTGGTGTCATTTCAAACCAGTTAATTATTAGAGAGGCTAATCTGTGGAGATGTATTCAAAGGGAATAACATTTCTTGCTCCATTCTTATATGGTGTGGGGGTATTAGATAAAGGTTTCTTTGAAAATAAAACAATTTTACTTCAATTATTTGTTTTGACTTAAAGACACTGAAATTAGTGACTTTAAAACAGTTTTCACATGGGTGCTGATTACGTAGCTGGCATAGCTTCACAAGGGGGTAGAGGGAGCATTAAATACTCATAATGGTATTTACTGACAATAAAAAATCAGTATGGCATGAACATATGCTCTATGTTGTTTGTGTTAGACTATATTCTTTTTCTGTTTTGTTTGGTTTGGTTTCTACTATTTTCATTTATACAATACTAACATGGCATTGGAAAGACAAGAAAATCAAAGAAAACCATAACGACAAATTTCCATTTACACAAACGGATGAGCACTGCATTATTTCCTTTTTGTATTTTCTTTATGTATAAACTGAGATAAAATTTTAAAAGATACAAGATGGAAAGCAAAAGGAAGAGATAGAAGAAGTGTCCAAACTTTGAAACATGAATCCATGTTTCTGTTTTTACCTCTCTGAATGACGCCAGCCATTTTGGGTAGTAAACAGGTATTTTTGGATTTAAATTCAGAAAATGTCCCCTATTATTTGTAGCATCCTCCCTTTCTTTCAGGTACCCCAGGAATCATTGGCTCTGTGTGGTATGCTGTTGATGTCTATGTGGAACGTTCTACTCTGGTTTTGCACAATATATTTCTTGGTATCCAATATAAATTTGGTTGGTCCTGTTGGCTAGGAATGGCTGGGTCTCTGGGTTGCTTTTTGGCTGGAGCCGTTCTCACCTGCTGCTTACACCTTTTTAAAGGTAAGAATAAAATAAAATAGCAAACTTCCTTGCCTCCACTATCGCTTTTCCCAATCCAGTGGAAACACATTTCACAAGAAAAAAAAAAAGCTATTTATTTGCATTCCTATTACCTTAAAAATTCCAATTGTTCAAGGGCAACTGAATTGTAATACTCAAACTTTATTACCTAGTTAATGCTATATTAATTGAAAAATATATATTTTACCCAGTTAGTGTTATATTAATTGAAAAATAAAATCCACAACTACAAGCATGTCCAATATTCAAATGTCTAATAGTTATCTCAATGTATTACGATTATACATATATACATATATACACATATATACATGTATGTACATATATGTATATATACACATATAGTATATATGCATATACATATATATATTATGTGTATATATATGTATATATACTATGTGTGTATATATACATATATGTATATATGTATAATTGTAATACCTCAAAATAACTATTATACATTTGAATATTAGATATGGTCGTAATTGTGGATTTTATTTTTCAATTAATATAACACTAACTGGGTAATAATGTTTGAGTATTACAATTCAGTTGCCCTTGAACAATTGGAATTTTAACAGTAATTGGAATTTTAATGGTAACAGGTAGGAATACATATAAGTATGTATATGTATATTAGAATTATACATATATGTGTATATACATATATACAATTATACTTTTATAATTGTATGCATATATAGGTATATATACATCTAATTGTAATACATTAAAATAACTATTATACATTTGAATATTGGACATGGTTGTAGTGAATTTTATATATAAACATGTATATATATTTTGCTGTATTACAGTTATACATACATATATATCTTCACCCACTCAACCTAATGTATGTTTAGTGTTAAACGGAGAAGTGGACTAAGATCCAGCCAAATATTTCTTTTTAAAGAATTTAACGTGTTATGTTGGGTTTCTAAAATATCACCTAAAACCTAAGGGAATACCTCTCCTGATGAAGAAAAAAATAAAAGGAAATCTACTTGGCTGAATTTTAAACCTAAAAGTAACTTTCAGAATGAAAATCTTAAATTGTCTCCTAGGGTTCTTCTTAGAGTTCCAAAATGATACCTTCTTTGATTATCTATATTCTTGCTCCTTTTGAGGAAAAACATATAAAATGGTGTTTTATAATTTTCCCAAGTTCACTGAGTCCTACTTATTTTTATATCTCTTTCAAACAGGTGTTGGACCTGGGAGAAACTATCCTTATTCTTTGAGGAAAGCCTATTCAGTTGCAGGTGTTTCCATGACCAAGTCATACTCAGCCACTCGAACTGAGACTGCCAAAATGTATGCTGTAGACACAAGGGTGTAAAATGCACATCTCAGTCTGTGCTTACATATGATTTAATTAATCAATATGGTTACATTGATAAAATAGTAAGTCAATCCAGAAACAGTTATATAGAATTCGTATTGAACTAAATTAATTGCTAGCTTAATCAAATGTTTGACTCTCCTATACTTTTCCTTCTATTACTGTCATATTTTTCCCTCGTTCTCTCTGCTAACCTTCTTCCTTATGCACACACTTTCCCTATATTTTAAGATAAGTCCTCTAGAATGTAGAAATGTTTGTTTGTGATTTCTATATAGCATTAGAGATTATGACATGGTACTATTAAATGAAATAATGCTTAAATAAAAAGCAATCTTAAAAGAGGCCAGGAACCCTAATCTTTGAAAAGATGGACAAACTTACTTTTCTCCCTAGCTTTTGGTTCACTTTTTGTACTTTTAACAAGTGGGTGAATTATTTGATAACTTTGAGGAAGATTATTCTTTTATATTCATATTAGTATATCAATGCCTACCATTACTCTGATTGTATTAAAACAGAAAAAGAAAATAACAACTTGGTGTAGCAGCCACTGGTGAGAGTTAAAGACAAGATCTGCCCCCTCCCTCCAAATGTCAAAGGCAAATGCTGAATTGATACTGGAGCTCGTGGTGACTTTCCACCTTACTAACAGCATAAGGGATCTGTGTATTATTTCACCACTGTTCTAGCTTTGCAGATATATTGCCAAATTATTAGACTGCAGAAGTAATAGCTCAACCAGAGAATTTACTCATTTATTGATTAAACATCCAAATACTATTGTAATGTACTATGTTAGAATTCACCAATTCAAGTGCCCACACACCACTGAATCATCAGCACCAAGCAACATATTAGTCATATGGCAAAATTCAACAAATATATGTTGATTTAAATAAATAAAAGTTCACGACTCTACTAAAAAAATCAATGTTCTGGTGGGGCACTGTAGCTCGCGCCTGTAATCTCCGCACTTCGGGAGGCCGAGGCGGGCGGATCACGATGTCAAGAGACCGAGACCATCCTGGCTAACCTGGTGAAACCCCGTCTCTACCAAAAATACAAAAAATTAGCCGGGCGCGGTGGCGGCGCCTGTAGTCCCAGCTACTCAGGAGGCTGAGGCAGGAGAATGGCGGGAACCCGGGAGGCGGAGCTTGCAGTGAGCTGAGATCCGGCCACTGCACTCCAGCCTGGGCCACAGAGCCAGACTCTGTCTAAAAAAAATAAATTAATTAATTAATTAATTAATTAATTAATGTTCCTCATAAAATGTGGGTTTTGGGGAAAATACAGAATTACATATACTTTTAAAGAAGTCGCTAATGAAATTTCATTCATATTTGTAATGTAATCATGTTGAATTTTTTTAATTGTAGCATTTTTAAAAATGTTTGTAAAATTTAATCTCCAGTTTTCTAATTACTTGTCATTCACATTAATAACACTAGTACCCTTAAGGTGCCCTTGCAATGCCTGAAAAGAATATCAACTCACCCACCCAGAAATCAGTTCTTTGAAAAAAAAAACATTAAGTTGTAAATTTATGAAGACCTTGAAATAAGTGTTTCAAATTTAAAGAACAAAGAATGATGTGAAAATGAGATTATGATTCCTACTACATGGATTAGCGTTCTGAGATTGTTTATTGCTTCCCACAGTATCTTTAACAGTATTCTCCGAAGCAGTTCCAATCTAGCTGGAGAATTAACAGCAATTGATTTAACTTTATCTCATTTTATTATTAACTGTGTAACTGACATTAAAATATTTATAAATCATACTCACTAGTTATTTGATCATTATTCTATGCATTTTAAAATTAATTTTGTGTTTTCCCCTCAATATTTGTTTTTAACATTCCCATTTTTATTTTATACTGTATTGTCTGTCATGCTTTATATATTCCAATAAGTCTCTTGAAATCCTTGTGGGGAAAGGTAGGACAAAAATAATTAGTTAATTCGATTTTAAAATGTAATTTTTTTTCATTTTAAATATTTCATTTGTATAAGAAAACATTTCAGAGAACCATGATGATAATTGATATGTGTGACTATTTTGAATTTTTTCTCAATTAAAACATTTTGTATGTAATGGGAGGAATGTCAAGATTTTTTTTTTAATGTATTTGAAGCATTCATTTCTAATTCATTGTAATTTAATGATGTATCCCACAATAAAGCGTAAGGAAGACTATGCTTTATATGGCAACTAGTGAACAACAAAGCAAATACTAACTGATGAAGCTGTAATAATTGACAGGTTGTGACATAACATGGCAAGAAGGAAAAAAGCGATATAATCCAAAAGTATATACAAGTAAGATTATTAGACTGAAACATTAAAATAGCTCACTAAATACTGGGTACTACAATTTAGGCATGCCTATTAATTGCAATACAAGAAAAGAAAAAAAAAATTTTGTAATTGGACAATGCTACTTATCCACCCCTTTAGTAACTACTTTCTTTCTAAGATCAATTTTTTAAATTAAAATTAGCCTTTCCTTATTGTAAAATCAATATATGTGCATTGTAAAATCTTTGTGTAAAAAAGACAAATATTCAAAAATATATCTTATTTAAACACTAAGGCAAAATTATCACCATATTCTCTCCACCTGGGACATCACTACTCCTAAAATTTATTGAATCTCTACACAGCCTCCCAGATATTCTCCATTTATGCACATACCCATAAAGACATTCATATAAATATGTATCTCTTTTGAAAAGATCATTTCATATGTTGCTTTATATTTACTTTTTTTCTTATTTAACTACCTCTGATTTATGGTAACAATACATTTCATATCTAATACCTAGTCTATGTTTAAATTTCCTCAAACATTTAAAAATATTCTACACAACTATTTTGACCAAACAAGGATCTGCCTTTCATTTTGTTATGTCCCTTAAGTCTCTCTTAATCAAGTTACATTTTTTCCCACTGACCTTGATTTGTTAAAACCATAGGACCAGTTTTTGTACCCTTTGTTCCACCTTCTGGATTTGTCTGGGGATGTCATTTTGCTTAATTTCTCAGTGCCTTATATTTTCAGTAATTGGAGTTTAAATCTAAAGACTAGATGGAATCAAGCTAAGTAGTTTGTAGAATACACCATAGATGACATGACAGTATACCTGGAGACCTAATACATGGTTGATTTACTCTTAGTTTAAATGCTAACATTGTTCACTGGATTAGAAAGTTGGTGAGCTGATTCCCTCAATTTTTCTGTGCATGTGTGTATGTATATATACACACACAGAGAATATACATATATATATGGAATCTATATAAATGGATATATATAAATATATTGATATATAATATATGGATTTAATATGGATTAATAGGTGGAGTTTATATATCCAGGGTAGCATTGAGTGTCTGCAGCTTTTCCAGGCACATGGGTGCAAGCTGTCAGTGAATCTGCCATTCCAAATGGTAGTATTTTATATATTCATATATTAATCCACAGAAAAGAAATGTATATATGTATTTCATTAATTAAAACAAGTAATCAATGTAGTGTTATTGTGAAACTATGGGAATACCATATTACTCATCAACCATATACATGATAGTTTTAACAACTGGTAATTCTTAACTGAGCTAATGCTTTCATAAAGATTTGTAGAAAGAGAAGTTTCTAATTCTATTGCATCTGTATCTTTCATAGAAATTTTTCTGTAAAATAAGCCTTTTCCCCTTCATTGGAGTCTGTTCAAGTGAGCCTGAAAGGGTAGGATGAATACTCAGTTCTTTCCCCCTATTCACCAATTTACTAATACAAACTAAGAAGCTTGTTTGTTAGTGATACGATAGATAATTTGTTTTCCAAATTGGTATACTTTTGAGAACAAAAGTGAGTGCCATTAATCATGAAGTTAGGATGTTCCTCAGAAAGCAAGGCCATGTGGTCACTCTCTTAAAGAGTTATGTGTACAATTTTTTACTAGTTTTCCATTTCTGAGTATCATTATAGAATTATAGATTTTCTTTAATTCAATGTTTAATCTACTCTAATCATTATTGTTTTGATACTCAAATTATTACATTTTTGATCAATAGAGACTTCTTAAGCTAACTCCTATGTGTTCTCAACACAGGCCTATTAATATTTTTTTAATAATCTTAATGTTGGAGTGTATGTAGAAAATGACAAGTTTATAGCTAGATAGATTCTTACAATGTGAATATACCTATACAATCAATATTATGTTAAGAAATAGTGTTGCAGTTTTTGTAGTTTGGTGAGCAGGAGGGAATGGCACCTAGTAGCTTTTTTTTCCCCCATTGCTTGGCAAGCGGGAAGGAGGGTTACTCTGTTAGAGAATTCCTCCAGTGCTGCTTCTCCAGCTTGAAATCTCTGGCTGCCATGACCTCTGCCCGGGGCTGTGCTCCAGCCTGCCAGGCTCACTCTGTCCACTCGGCTCAGCAGACTGAACTCAGCTCATGCCCTGGCCCGGATCCCACACCCACCACAGGATCTGCACTCAGCCTGTGGCTGGACCACGCATGCCACAAGCAGCTTCCACATTGGGCATTGGTGTCTAGACAAGGGTAATGTGGTGACATCTGAAAACTTGGAGATGCCAACAACTGTGAAGCCCCAAGGAGTGTTACAGCTCTTCGCACAGAGTGTCCTGAGATCTGAGTATCAACAAATGTTACACCTCTCTCTTGTTCCTGCCACACACAGCTTGGCGAGTTCCATGTTCTTGTCCCATGACCAAAAAGAACAAGGCACACAGACACTGGATAGTGAGCAGAGCAAAGAAGAATGTTATTGAGTGACAGAGAAAAGCTCTCAGAGGAGAAGGGACCAAAGAACGGGTAACTCTGTTTGTGACAGGGGACCTGAAGGTGGGTAGGCCTCTGTGAGACTGAGTCTGGGGTTTTTATGGGCTTTGAATGAGGGAGTGCATACTGATTGGTCCATGGGTGAATTGGGAAAAGCACCAACTGATTGGTTAAAAGACATCGAGGAAGTTCTCACTTCCATCATGGACTCTACCTAGAACTGACAGCTCAGTTTTCAGGCTTTAAACTGCCTTTGACTTGAAGGTCAGTTTTCACCAGGGACCTGTCCCTGCCTGCCTAGGAATTTGTATGTCTCCTGTTGCTATCAGTAGCAGATTACTACCAACTCTCCCCGACAAGTCCACTGTGCAAGAAGTTCTGGACCCAGTCATTATTCTCACAATCCAGTGGATAACCCCTATCCTGATTTCAAATGTCATAGATGAGTTTTTTCTGTTTCTGAAGTATTATATATTTAACTCTTTTTGTCTGGCTTCTTTCACTTACTATTATGTTGTAAGGGTCAACATTCCTTCATATTGTTGCATGTGATTTAGTTTGTTTATCTTCATTGCTGTAGAATATTATCTTGCATAAATATAACACAAATGTTTAATCCATTTTACTGGAGATAAATATTTAATTTGTTCCTGATTTTGGCAATTGCAAAGAGTGCTGCTATGAGCACTGTTGGACACAATTTTGAGAGACATGTGCACTCCTTTGTCTTAGAAATATACATAGGATGAGGATTGCTCCATCACAGGTTGTATTAGTCTATTCTTACACTGCTATAAAGAACTGCCCAAGACTGGGTAATTTATAAAGGAAAGAGATTTAATTGACTCACAATTCTGCATGGCTTGGGAAGTCTCATAAACTTACAATCATTGTGGAAGGGAAAGCAGGCACATCTTACATGGAAGCAGGTGAGAGAGAGCAAGTATTTGAAGGAGGAACTGTCAAAGGCTTATAAAACCATCAGATCTCATAACAACTCACTAACTATCACAAGAATAGCATGAGGAAATCTGCCTCCATGATCCAATCACTTCCTATTCTCAACACATGGGGAATACAGATCACTTCCTTGACACATGGAGATTACAATTTGAGATGATATTTGGGCGGGGACGCAGAGTCAAACCATATCATTCCACTCCTGGTCCCTCCCAAATCTCATGTCTTTCACATTCAAAACCAATCATGCCTCCCCAGCAGTCCCCAGAGACTTAACTCATTTCAGCACTAATCTAAAAGTATAAGTCCAAAGTTTCATGTGAAACAAGGCAAGTCCCTACCACTTAGAAGCCTGTAAAATCAAAAGCAAGTTAGTTACTTCCAAGATACAATGGGGTTACAGACATCAGATAAATGTTCTCATTCCAAATAGGAGAAATTGACCAAAACAAAGGGGCCACAGACCCTATGCAAGTCCAAGACCCAGTGGGGCAATAATTAAATTTTAAAGCCCCCAAATGATCTCTTTTTACTTCATGTCTCACATCCAGGTCACGCTGATGCAAAAACTGGGTTCCCATGGCATTGGGTAGGTCCGCTCCTGTGGCTTTGCAGAGTACCGCCCACCTCCTGGCTGCTTTCATGGGCTAGCATTGAGTGTCTGCAGCTTTTCCAGGCACATGGTGCGAGCTGTCAGTGGATCTACCATTCTGGGGTCTGGAGGATGTTGGCTGTCTTCTCACAGCTCCACTAGGCAGTGCCACAGTGGGGATCTGTGTGTGGGCTCCAATCCCGCATTTCCCTTCCATACTGCCCTAGCAGAGGTTCTCCAGGAAGGCTCTACCCCTGCAGCAGACTTCTGCCTGGACATCGAGGCATTTCCATACATCCTCTGAACTCTAGGTGCAGGTTCCCAAACCTTAATTCTTGAATTCTGTGTACCCACAGGCCCAATACCATGTGGAAGCTGCCAAGGATTGGCAGCTTCTAAAACTATGGCCCGAGCTGTTCCTTGGCCCCTTTTAGTGCCAACTGGAGCTGGAGCTGCTGGGATACAGGACACCAAATCCCAAGGCTGCACAAAGGAGCAGAGCCAGGGGCCTGGCCCATGAAACCATTTTTTCCTCCTAGGCTTCCAGGTCTGTGATGGGAGGGGCTGCCTCAAAGTTCTCTGACATGCCCTGGAGATATTTTCCCAATTGTCTTGGCTATTAATGTTTGGCTTCTTATTACTCATGCAAATTTCTATAGCCAGCTTAAATTTCTCCCCAGAAAATGGGTTTTTCTTTTCTATCACATCATCAGGCTACAAATTTTCCAAACTTTTACGCTCTACTTCCCTTTTAAACATAAGATCCAATTTCAGATAATCCCTTTCAAGTTCAAAGTTCCACAGATATCTAGGGCAAAGGCAAAAATGCCACCAGTCTCCTTGCTAAAACATAAAAAGAGTAATCTTCCCAGCTCCCACTAAGTTCCTCATCTCCATTTGAGACCACCTCAGCTTGAACTTCAATGTCCACATCACTATCAGCATTTTGGTCCAAACCATTTAACAAGTCTCTAGGAGGTTCCAAACTTTTCCATATCTTCCTGTCTTCTTCTGAGGCCTCCAAACTGTTCCAACCTCTGCCTGTTACCCAGTTCCAAAGTTGCTTCCATATTTTCTGTATCTTTATAGCAGCATCCCACTACCTTGATACAAATTAACTATATTAGTTCATTCTCACACTGCTATAAAGAATTGCCCAAGAATACTAATTTATAAAGAAAAGAGGTTTAATTGACTCATGGTTCTGAATTGCTGGAGACGCCTCAGGAGACTTACAATCATGACAGAATGGGAAGTATGCACATTTTACATGGCAGCCAGCAAGAGAGAATGAGTGTTTGAAGGAGGAACTGTCAAACACTTATACAACCATCAGATCTCATGAGAACTTGCTCTCTATCACGAGAGCAGCATGAGGGAAACTGTCCCCACGATCCAATCACCTCCCTCCCTTAACACTTGGGGATTACAGGTCCCTCCCTCAACACATGGGGATTACAATTTGAGATGAGATTTAGGTGATGACACAGAGCCAAACCATATAACAAGCATAGAAATGTTCATATATAGTGGATATTACCAAACAATTTTACAAAGCATTTGTACCAATTTACCCTTGCACAGTAGTATATGAGAGTTCAATGCTACACATATTTGCCCAACACCTAGTATAATCTCTCTTTTTTTTTTCATTTTAGCCATTCTAGTGTCTATATGTACTGCTATGCACAAATAAAAATTTGTAGCTTTAGCTTTCATCCTTCTGATAAGTAATGAAGTCCTGTACATATTAATATGTTTATGGTCTATTTTGATATCATATATACTGAATTTCATGGTCAATTTATTTTCTAATTTTTCTATTGGGTTATATGTATTTTTCTTATTTATTTGTAGCTAATCTTTATATACGTTTGATATGAGTTGTTTATCAGAGATACATATTGCAAATACCTTTTAGCTTATGTGTCACATTCTTATTTTATTAATGATATTTTCTGATAAAGAGAAGTTATTTTTAATGTAGTCCAGTTTATTATTTTCTTCCTTTATGGCTGTCAGATTTTGTGCTCTGATAAAAAATCTTTACCTACCAAAAGTCATGATAATATTTTTTTGTTTCCTTCTAAATTATGTGTTTTAATATTTACTTGTATTTTATTTTGTGCAAACCTTATTCAAGTATAACATACCTACAGAAAAGTACATGAATCTTAAGTGTATAATTTGATGAATTTTTCACACTGAAAACACTATTAGCATCAAGATCAAGAAATAATATTATACCAGAACTCCAGAAGTTATTTATTATACACTCCCTACATGATTCCTCTGCAGCTTGCATAGTATCAGTTAACTGACTCAAGTTTAAAAATTACTTTAAGAAAAAGATCTGAGTTAAAGTTGTTTCCATATAAGGAAACTGAATAGTACAACTATTCAGCTTTCTAATTATGTTTTCCATCATGTAATTTTATTTTATTATTATTAGTTTTTGATACAGTCTCACTCTGTTACCAGGTTGGAATGCAGTGGGATGATCTCGGCTCACTGCAACTTCCGCCTCTCAGGTTTAAGCTATTATCCTGCCTCAGCCTCCTGAGTAGCTGGGATTACAAGCACGTGCCTCCATGCCCAGCTGATTTTTGTATTTTTAGTAGAGATGGTGTTTCACCATGTTGGCCAGGATGGCCTCGATCTCTTGACCTCATGATCCACCCTCCTTGCCCTCCCAACATGCTGTGATTACAGGTGTGAGCCACCGCGCCCAGCCAATTTTCTGGTTTATAGTACTGGAAGCTTTAAACTTATTAAATACATTGAATTAAAACATAACAATATTAGCTTACATACAGATATATTACTAAAAATAATTGACTATACATACACGTCCAAAGGTATACACATACACGATCCTTATTGGGATTAAAATCAAGTAGTCTATTTAGACTATAAAGTGAAGGAGTATTTCTTTGATTTCCTCTAAACATAGGTTTTATTTTGTGAATGCTTGAGATGTCATAAAGGCTCAAAATTGAATTTGCTTGAAAGCATGAACAACTGTTTCTTTTTAAGTACAGTAGAAATCTCTACCACTTACTCACTTTAGAAATTGACTTGCTGCTCAATTTAAATATGAATCTAAATATTTTTGAAGAAATATATTTTAAGAAATAAAATGAATGATTACCATAGCCATCATTTTATTTGCCAATAACAGGGTCATTAAAAAATAACTTACATATGCCTCCTATAAGAAGATGTATTGGCTTTAACATACTTCTTATAAAAGTAGTTTATTTAGTATTTTTTCAGTGCCTCTTATTGAAAGTTAGATACTATATAAAAATATAAAATATAGAAAGAAAGAAGATGATGATAAAGATATTCTAGAAAATTTTCTAAAATTACAAAACATGTTTAAAACAGTATATAGAGAAGATAATTTTATCTAGATTATTGCTGTATTTGCAAAGCAGTCTTCTATATTGACATCTACTAGTTTAATTATCTGAATCAATTTGCTTTCATTGAAATCTAACTTTAGAAAGAGGTAAATACAGAAATGGGACTCTAATTGCCACAGAGTGTCTTAGCTAATTCTTCATAGAACTAGAAATTTATATACACATGCTGTGACATTAATGAACATAGATATTCTCTTTCAAAACTTTTAGAATGTAACAGAAAAAATTTAAAGCTAGGAGAGAATTACTATATTAGTGATTTAGATGTATATAATAATACCGATTTATCCCTAGAACAAGTTTTTGAGGTCATGTTTAACTCTTTCTACAAAGGTGCTTACTTTCCATTATTTTTTATAACATAATAAAAATATAGAGACTTTAAAAATAATGGCATCACATGCAATAATGCTATGTCTAAGTCTATAGGAATCTATACACAATAAATACTATTCAGCCATTTAAAAAAAAAAGGAAATTCTGTCATTTATGACAATACGGATGAACCTGGAGGACATTACATTAAATGAAATAAACCAGGCACAGAAACACATACCACATGGTCTCACTTATGTGGAGTCAGAAATCATGCACTTTGGGAGGCCGAGGCGGGCAGATTACCTGAGGTCAGGAGTTCAGGACCAGCCTGACCAACGCGGAGGAACCCCATCTCTACTAAAAATACAAAAATGACTGGGGCGTGGTGATGCATACCTGTGATTCCAGCTACTTGGGAGGCTGAGGCAGAAGAATCACTTGAACCTGAGAGGCGGAGGTTGTGGTGAGCTGAGATCGCCCCACTGCACTCCAGTCTGGGCAATAAGAGCGAAACTCCATCTAAAAATAAATAAATAAATAAAAATAGAGAGTGGAGTGGTGGTCACCAGAGCCTGGATCCTTGGTTAGTTGGAAGAGGGGTAGGTAGATATTGGTCAAATGATGCATAATTACATTTATATAGAAAGAATAAATTTAAGAGATCTACTGTATAGTAAGATGACTAGAGTTAATTATTCATTGATATTTGTTTTATATGACCTTTTTAATAGCTACATAGTTCATTGTACCAATATACCAATATTTGTCTAAAATATCCCTTAAACATCATCACTGTTGATAGATTTTGCTACTATGAACAATGTTGCAATGAATATACTTTTAGAAACATTTTTGCCTTCCTATAGCATTATAGCTGTAGAATTAATATCTAACTGTGTCCAAAAGTAGAAATGTTGACAGCATGTTAATATCCATCAAAATTTTCGATACGCATAGCCAAATTGGCCTTCAAAAAAGGCTGCACTATATTATACATCCACTAACACTGTATAAAAGTGCTTGGTTCCCCATACTCTTGCCAAAACAAGATATTAAACATCTTTAATATTGCCAATCTTATGGATAAACAGTAGTATTATATTGTTGTTTTGATATGCATTTATTAAATTGAGCACAATGGAACCAATTGAGCAACTTTTTCTATTTTCACTAATTGCTTGGACGTGTATTTCTGAAAATGGGGAATTATAAAGATACTGTTCTTGTTCCTAGTTCATCCTGTGTTGTGTCTCCAATTTGGTAGCATATATATGAATGAATTCCTCAAAGGGTGACATACTTACTACAAATGGCATTTGAAACGTATTTAGGTGGTACATGGAATATTTTTATTTTATAGCCATTATTTATATTTATGTAGACGGGAAAAAGTCACTTTCTATTTGTAATATAATTCAAAGATTCAATTTAAAAAACATTTCAGTTTGAAACTAATTTGACTTTAAAATACATTAAGTAATATAAGTAGAAATACTTTTCAGTCTGTATGTGAGTAACTGAATTTTGGTACATACTGGGTTAATCCATGTATTATTCTCACCATTAAATATACTCTAAGCAAGAGGAAAGATAGTTTATTAAGTTTCATTGCTTATGCAAAGCATAGCCATAATAGTATCAGAGTTAGCAAGTATAAATAGAATAGTATAGTATCAGAGTTAGCAAGTACAAATTGACATATGTTTACATTCAATGTATAGGCTTTATCCACAACCAAAATATAAGAAAGTAAAAATATTTGTTTATTTAAAACATCTTAGAAGTCATATAATTCCACTCACAAGAACTTCATTATAGTTATATAATAAAGACTTTATCAACATAGCCACAATACAATATCACATTCAACAATACTAACAACAATTCCTTAATATAAATTTTCTCCATGTTTATTTTGTTGCAGTAGTCTGTAAGATCTACGTTTCAATTGGATCCAAAATTCAGCAACGAAAATGGTTCACACTTTGGGGTTGATGTCATGCGTAAGTACTGTAATTTTAATTTCTGTAGTTTTTATTTGCCTCAGGGCTTGGGAGATTTTTGGAAGATGTGAAATACTGTAAGATTACTTTTGCAGAAATTAGCCTGCCTTCACAAAACTGGCAAGTTAAATATTTGTTGATGATAATTGGGGAAAAAAACAAAATTGGAGTTGAAAAGAAAATAGAAGCAAAATCAAGTAAAGGGGATGCTTTTGTAAGGGAGACTTTATATTTAATAATGTACAGATAAAGTAAGACAAAGAAAAGTAACATTGACCCCTTTAACTGTCATCCTAAGTCAGCTACAAAACATAGATGGAAAATAGTTGTTAAAATCATCAAATTTTTCTGCTGTTTTCTAAATTAGGTTATTGTATGCAAAGCTAAGCCCATGTAACTAAGCGAATTGGGAAAAGAGATTGAGAAATCCCCTAGTTTCAAATGGTAGTTTTCCTTTTCCTTGATTAAAACAAATATTATACTGTGTGTGTGTGGTTTTTCTTTATAAAGCTATTGAATGGGAAGTATTGATTAGAGGAGGGTGTCAGAGGGGATCTATATAGCAGAAAGAGAAATCTTCAAATTTTGTAAATAGGAACCATATAAGTTAATTTAGTTAATACAGCAGAAACTGAAGCAGTCAATAAACCTTGCTAAAAGCAGAAAAAATAAAGATGGAAGAAATTTTGCATTATTGGGGATACTTAACATTCTAGCAATGCCTTGCCACTCTTAAGGGATTGGCATTACATCTCTTACTCCAACTCTCTTCATATAGCATCAATATAGTTTTTGACCATGTCACAGGTGGCAAAGCAGTCCACAGAATATTAGATAAGCATGAAATTGTACACTGATTATTTCTAATAAATATTTAGGCTTTTAAAAAAATATTTTGCACCTCTCAATACTCTTCAAAATAAGATAATAGCTCTAGTCCTTCTAAATGTAGAAGACAATTAGTAGTACCCAAGATTCTTCTAACATTATAAGTTTACCTAGGTGTAGGTATATAAAAGAGAGAATAATCTAAATTGATATGACTTCATTTTGTATGACCAGCTTTTCTGTATTATGGGAAAAAATTGGCTATTTATTAAATATAAAGAGACCCATTATTACATTAATTATTAGAAAAAGGGAACTCGTATGACTTTTGCTTATCATGTCTCAAAACAGATTTTCCAAAGAGGAAATCCTCCCCAACAAACATAATAGTAAAATTAAGCAACCTGCGTTCATCAACAGTGTCAGTAATTCTGAGCAATGCCATTTTATCTTAATAACATAAAATCTAGCATTTTGATTGATACAGATTATTTTCTTCATGAGGTAGATCACAGGCATAAATTGGCATAATTTCAGAGAAAAAATAACTCTTTTCCAAATGCACAAATACAAATTTCATTTCGTTTATTATCAACCTATTCCATTTCGTAAAGGGGCATTACATTCATTTCTTCACAGAACTGTAGCTAGTTCTGTTAATAACAAAATGGTACTTTTATCATCATCTAATACTAATCAATCATTCAAAATGCCTGCATAGGATTATTTTGTACAAAATCACAAAGCACAATGAATTTGAAAGTAAAAGATTCCCTTGGAATGTATAGTATATTTCTTTTCTTTCTTCTTTTTTTTTAAATCACTCTCAACAGAGTGGTTTTATAGCCAACACATTTTCATTATTTCATTTTCTCTTATGCAATTCTGAAGAATTTCACATTTTGCCTTAAATATAATATTCTGAGTGCGTTTCACTTTATTGTCCACATGAATGCTATTTTAGCTCTATCCCAGCTCTGTTTCATCTTTGTGAAAGATACTGAAGTTTAAAGTTGTCTCTTATCAAGTTGTGGTCTTAACGTAAATGAAACAAATTTGGAACTACGAAACTGAGAAGTAAAAAGTAACTTGCAGTCAGGTAAAAATGATATGGGCTAGACCTATAAGGCTTGTGTCGTAGGTATTGCATACCACGTGGGCATTATATGCACAAATTAGCCTACCTTTGTAGACACCTGAAACTCATAGGCCTCATCCTTAGAAAGATGGTTTCTATTTCAAATTTTCTACTTTCTGATGCCAGGCATCTCACCTGATGCTCAGCTAGCTTGTGAAAGAAACCAGATACCTTTTTGCAAATGTGAACCTCATTATTATTCCATTCTGGTAGGGTCTGTCAAAAATTTGATATCAGTAGTAACTCAGCTTCATAGTTTCATCTAGCCATTAAGTCCAATCTAGCTAATGGGCTGGAATCATAGATTGGCTTTCATGCCCTCTGGTGGATGCTCAAAGAAACTGCTACACTCATTAGTAAAATGGAAAAAAAAAAAAAAAAAAAAAAAAAAACCCTCATTTTAGAAAAATGAACATTCTTGGCCTGGCGCTGTGGCTCCGCCTGTAATAACAGGAGGCCGATGTGGGCGGATGACCTGAGGTCAGGAGTTCGAGACCAGCCTGGCCAACATGGCAAAACCCGTCTCCTCTAAAAATACAAACAAAAAAAAGTTAGCCATCCATTGTGGGGGGCATCTGTAATCCCTGCTACTCGGGAGGCTGAGGGAGGAGAATCGCTTGAACCTGAAAGACGGAGGTTGCAGTGAGCCGAGATCGCACCACTGCACCGCAGCCTGGGTGACAGTGAGACTCTGTCTCCAAAAATAAATAAATAAATAAATAACTTTCTTTAACATGGGAAGAAAAAGAAATTCAGTCCTATCCATCATTCTTAGCAAACTATCACAAGAACAGAAAACCAAACACCGCATGTTCTCACTCATAGGTGGGAAGTGAACAATGACATCACTTGGACTCGGGAAGGGAAACATCACACATTGGGGCCTATCATGGGGAGGGGGGAGGGGGGAGGGATTGCACTGGGAGTTATACCTGATATAAATGACGAATTGATGGGTGCTGACGAGTTGATGGGTGCAGCACACCAACATGGCACAAGTATACATATGTAACAAACCTGCACGTTATGCACATGTACCCTAGAACTTAAAGTATAATAAAAAAATAAATAAATAAAATAAAATATGTTACACTTCAAAATGAAAAAAATAAAAACAATATTACAGTTTAAAAAAAACAAACACAGAAATAAACCAATCAACCAACCAACACCAAACAGGTACTTTTGTTTGAAGTGCACTGACCCATAAATGCAAGTAACTTTAAAATAAATTCCGATTACTTCAACTCTGACTTTCACTACTGTCTTAGGCAAATTAGCTGCTAAATCATTAGCCCTGTTTCTAGATGTGCTTACACTTTTCTAAGGGTTAATTATAACCACTGCCTGCTCTGTAAACAGAATGGGATGTAACATATGTAGCTCATAGGATACAAACAAAAACTTCTTCTTAGAGTCAGTCATTTGAGGTCAATGTAGTTATATTGATCATTCTCTGATGTTTACTTATTATACTCACTTTTAAAGTTAGAAGATCATAGTGGAAAAATACCTGAAATAGGAACGGGAAGATGACAATACCTAGTCTCTAGTTTTGCTTCTTACACTAATTAGCTATACAGTTGGGCAAGTCAAATCCTCTTCCAGGGTCCACACTTTCTCATCTGTTAAATGAAAGCAGACACACATGCATAGATAGATAGATAGGTAGATAGATAGATAGATAGATAGATAGATAGATAGATAGATAGAGATATCTTTTGTGTCTATTTTTTATAGTAGAATCTGTGAGCTTTTCAACTATAAAAGTATATATATATACATTATTGAAAAATTAGAAAATCAAGAAACATAAAAAATAAAATCACCTGTAGCCCCATTATCTGAAGATATGTTTTACATTTTTTACTTCTTTATAGTATGACTTCCTTTGTTGGCTTGGAATCACAAGCTATAACACTGCCAAATCATGTACTTGTTTAATTTTATATTTCTTTCTATTTAAGAAATAAATGAACTTCATTTTAAAAGTCAAGTAGTGCTGTAGAATCGTAATAGAAATCAGTACTTTTCTGCCATACCTAATCCCACACATTATCTCCAAGTCCAATTTCTTGAGACAACAATTTTCAACTCTTTTAGTATTTTGTTACAAATATTTATGATCTAATTTTAAGATGATATGCTTTAGCACCATTTGGTTTTTCCTTTAATTAATTAAATTTCCACAATCTGAGATTAGCATTTATGTTTCTTACTGTATCCTGCCACCTTCCTTCACAAACCTTTTCCCTTTGCCTATCTTGTTAATATAAATAATATATATTTTAAAATATTAATTTAACAATTTTGATTAATTTAAATATTATTTACATTATTCATCACTTAACCATTTTTAACAGTACTAATTATTTGTAATTTTCATAGCTTAACCATTTTATAGTTAATCTAATTTTTGTTTTTCATGGATTTAATAAATGCCTTTTTTCACTTCCTCTGTTTTCTACTTACTACTAATTTAACATTAAAGTTACATATATATTTTTCTTTAATCATTCCTCTTATTTTCTGTAGCTCATTGCTGTT
Organism: Rhinopithecus bieti; assembly: GCF_001698545.2. Lineage (NCBI taxonomy): Eukaryota > Metazoa > Chordata > Mammalia > Primates > Cercopithecidae > Rhinopithecus > Rhinopithecus bieti. The sequence goes on from NW_016805666.1 coordinate 4,078,839, forward strand.
ATGTTCTGATTGGAACTGGCTCTTCTTCAGGCTGCTGCAATGCTGTCTTCCTATAGATTAACTTCATTATCATTTTCAGAATTCTCTTCACTTCTTTTGCCTCTAATTCTTGGGCATTTCTGGATTGCCGTAGCAAATATTAGCTTAATCATTCTATTTCTTCCATGACACTTAGCAAAGTAGAGAAACTCAAAGTCTCAGTCAATCATGACAACCATCTGTCCATCTCATTCATCTTTCCAAGTACTAAAATCTTATGATTAACTTTCTTCTTACTGTCATCTTCTTATCTCTGTCTCTGTGAATTAAAAACATTTTAATTTCTTTCCTATAATCTTAGTAGGTTTCTGAAGAGAGTAGACGTCTTCATTCTACCATGTTTCACTTGAAGTTGGGAATAGCCAGGTCACAAAATTGTCATTAGGATAAAATCTGATAGCATATATGAAAGCAGTTTGTTCACCATATAGCCCTACACACACACCAGGGACTACTGCAGTACATAAACACAAGCTTCTTCAGATCTTTTTCATCAGCAGATACAAATGAGATTATGTTAACAGTACCAAGTCAGCTGTCTCTGGCTTTTACTCACCCTCACTTTCATAAGGCCTTACCCCCATTAAATCCTCTTCCAGTTTTTCGGGTATTTCCAGAACTAGGAAACATTACTTTAAAACTTAGTTTCAGTACAAGCAATGATTTCCTTCACTTGAAGATTTACATTCTAGCCCTGGAAGAAACATACCAGACTACTACTAACATACTATAGAAAAGTACATGATGCTCCTTATATTATAAAAAGATTACTCCACATATTAAGTTTCTTTACATCATGTGTCATTAGGGAATTGCAAATTAAAACAACAATGGAATACTACTGCATACCTATTAGAATGGCCAACATTCAGAAGACTGACAACATCAAATGCTGGTGAGGATGTGGAGCAACGTGAACTCTCATTCATTGCCACTAGAATTCCAAAATGGTACAGACACTTTGAAAGATAGGTTAGTGGTTTTGTTGCAAAACTAAACATACAATCCAACAAACATGCTCTTGGTATTTACCCAAAGGAGTTAAAAACTTATATCTCCACAAAATCTTGCATATGGATATTGACAGTAGCTTTATGCATAATTGCCAAAACTTGGAAGCAACCAAGATATCCTTCAGCAGGTGAAGGCATACATAAACTCTGGTAAAGCAGACAATGGATTTTATTTAACCCTGAAAAGAAATGAGCTATCAAGCCATGAAAAGACATAGAGGAAACTTACGTGCATATTACTAGGTTAAAGAAACTAACCTGAAAAGGCTACATACTGTATGATTCCAACTATAGGGCATTCTAAAAATGCAAAGCTATGGAGAAAATGAAAAGATCAGTGGTTGTTTGGATTTAGAAGGGAGGGAAGAAAGGATAGATAGGCAGAGCACAGAGGACTTTCAGGGGCAGTGAAATTACTCTGTGGGACACTGTAATGGTAGGTACGTGTCATTCTGAATTTGCCAGACCTAGAGAATGTACAACACGCAAGAGTAAGTCATAATATAAACTATGGGCTTTGGATGATAATGATGTCAGTGTAGGCACGTCAGTCGTAAGAAGTGTATCACTCTGACAAGAGATGTTGGTAATGGGGGAGGTTATGTAAGTGGCAAAGCCGGGTGTATATAAGAAATCTCTCTACCTTCTGCTCAATATTCCTTTGGACCTAAAACTGCTCTTAAGACAGTTTATTACAAAGGATTACCCTAGCTTCTATGGCTCCAAGTATTTTTTGGCCTGAGCAACAGTTGCAGTTAACTGAGATGGGGAAGGTTTGGATAAAACAGATTTGGAAAAAGAAGATTAGGAAATAAGTTTGGTCAAGTTAAATTTTAGGTATCTGTTGATGTTTATTGTTTTGTTCAACAAATTTGTCAGCTGAAGATCATATGGCATCTGCAATGGATGTTTTTTCTGTCCCCCTGATGATGGCCACTGCCAAAATGCCACTTGAAGATATCTCATTGCTACTTCTGCAGTCCTTATGAGAACAGGTATCGATGCCGAAGGTTTTTAGCATGGTGCTGCAATAAATGCCAAGCCCTGAGGCTCCAGGGAAACACTATGGACTATGGAGTCCACATTCATTCCTGTAAAAGGGGAACTTTTCTTTTCTCCCCTTATTGGCATTAAACGCGCTCCAAATCTTCAGCAATCTCCTTCACCTTCTATCTACAATTTCTTCCTCCTCAGGCTGAGGCATAAAACCTCTTAGACTGAGACTTGTAATCTTTTCCTTTTCCTCTTCATTTATCCTTTACCCTTCAACTCCAAACGTTTCTTTTTCCTACTCTCTCCCCTCACCTTCATTCAAATATTATCTTTCTGGTTCTGGTTCTGGTTCCGGACATGTTGGATTCTTGGCTTGGGCTATTGTTAAATTATAATAATTTTTATGGACTCCACACTAGGAAAGAGTTTAAAGCAGAAAATGGTGTGATGTATACTGCAGGGGAGTCCTGAATGTGATGGAAACAACTTTCAGCACCTAATCGTTGCCTATTTGGGTACGAGTGGAAAAGCATTAATTTAGTTGTGTAGCATAAAATTATGACACCGCAGTGACACATCAAGAGCCCACTAATGTACTATTTAAACATTTCCATGACCCAGATTTTTTCCAACATCCATTCTTTTGTCGAATTGTCCTTCCTCAGACTATACGAATAGATCTCTGAACATTTCCAATAACTGAAATAACTATTCCTAAATTTGATGTTTTGGAATTACAGATGTCATTAATGCTTTAAATTGATAATCCACGCCTAAAATCAGCTTGTTTTTAGAATTTCTTCATATGGAGGTGGGGAGCCTAAAGTGTCAGAACATGGAGCAGGAACAGGATATAGGTCAGGGGTTTGAGTTTGAAGGTGAATTCCAACAGGTGGACTCACAGCTGCTTCTGTCCCTGGAAAGAGAAAGATGAAGACTTGTAATCTTTCTAGTGAGCATAAAACATAGGTACAGGAACTGCCCAATAAAAGCTGGCATTTCTGAAGCAACAGAAAATTATTTGTATCTATGAGAAAAAATTACAACTATCTTGCTCTTTGCAGGGAAGGTTTAGTCACCATAGCAAAAAAAATCGCTTACCTGAACCGATGAAATCATCATTGTCTAATCCATCAAGAAGCATTTACAATTTAGCAGCTGAAACTAGAAGGAATATCTTCTTTTGTACATCACAAAACGGGGTTCCTCAACACTAATAGCATTTCAGCTAATGCTCCCAACATGGGAAATGTAAGTTGCATTAGAAAAATTAAAATACCACTTTCGAAATTGTATTATTTTACATTTATGGTTGCAAACTTCAACTAAGACAAAGAATTAATTATTCCTCTTTAGTAAATAGTAAAAATGTTAAGCTCAGTGATGAAAAGCATGTATTTAAAGTATACACACACAATAAAGGAATATATTCTAAAATTTAAAAAAATACTTTGAAATCAAAGCTCGTGACTTGTAGATTAGGCGTAATACAGGACATGAACTCTTACAAACTGGCCTTTTCTTTCACTAACTGGTAACTTTGAAAGAAAGACAATATGCTTACTCTAATGGCTCTTTTGGAAATTGCCTGTTAGTATTTCCTTGAAAGATGGTGTTTGGGTAACACACACAAAAAATGCTATTTTATAACCATCTTTGTATTAATATATGGCTGTATATTTAAAAATGGTTTATATATATACACACACACACACGCACACACACACATATATAAATGCTTATATATAGAGAATATGTATTCACCTGGATATATTCACCTGGATCTTTACCCACCTTTAAATGATTTTGACTGCCTTTTGCCAAAACAATAGCAACCATCAAAGATTCATCTTTAAAAAGAAACTAGTCCCTTGAACTGAATCTGGCCTCCGCCTGTTTTTTTATATTGAATTTACGAAACACAATCTTATTCATACATTTACATATTGTCTATGGCTCCTGTTGTACTACCATGGCAGAGATAAGTAGTCCCCACCTAGACCATATATTTTGCAAAGCCAAAAATAATTTCTATCTGTCTGTTAATGGAAAAAGTTTGCTGACCTTCCTTAAAGGAGTAAGATTTGATGCCATTAGGAATATTCCAAACAACATGCCACAATGATCAAAAGAATTCAAAGAGTAGTTGCATATTAGACATTAGCTGCTTCACTAGGATCCATATGGAGATTACTCAAAATGATTACTTTGAAGAGGATAATGTTAATTTAGAATGATGGATTTTCATACAGTTGTGTTTGTCTTATTTCTTATCTCACAGGTACCAGAGCAAAGACTAATAATTCAAGTATGTAAAGGGTGGGGCATCTCACCTTCTGGTTTAGCACTTTTCTTAGAGTTATCTATTTGATTAAATAGTCTACTTTTGGGTTATTACATAATATTTTTTTACCTCAGTTTTCTCTTAGGTAATAAAGGTATAATACTAGTGTCTACCTCTATAAAGCAAGGCTAAATGAGCATAAAGTACTTAAAATAAGGCCTGGCACAGTAATTATGCATCAGGGTTTACTATTATTATTACAATATGTCAAGAACTGTACTCATGCTAGGAACATGCGTGCATCTTCTTTTATTTTTATTTACAATATTATTTTTCTTTTCTTTTTTTTTTTTTTTTTTTGAGACAGAGTCTCGCTCTGTCGCCCAGGCTGGAGTACAGTGGCCGGATCTCAGCTCACTGCAAGCTCCGCCTCCCGGGTTCACGCCATTCTCCTGCCTCAGCCTCCGGGTAGCTGGGACTACAGGTGCCCGCCACCGCACCCGGCTAGTTTTTTTTTTTTTTAGTAGAGACGGGGTTTCACCGGGTTAGCCAGGATGGTCTCGATCTCCTGACCTCGTGATCCGCCCGTCTCGGCCTCCCAAAGTGCTGGGATTACAGGCTTGAGCCACCGCGCCCGGCTACGATATTATTTTTCAATCCATCCTCTTTTCATAGTTAAATAATGATTTAGACATTATCACTATTAATTATAATATAGAAGTTATTAAATGAAAAGTATCATGGAGTTAGAGCCCTTTGCAGTTTGTAAGTTTGGGTTGATGTCAGATAAGTCTGTGGGACTTGATCAGTCAGAGTTAACACTGGTAAAATACAGTTGTCCCAGTAATTTCCTCCATTGTGAATACTTGCAATGAATGATGGCTATTTCCTTGGTGAACTGCACCTCGTGTACTCCGTACAAAGTCAAAGGTAACTCTCTTTCTGCCTAGAAATGGTCAGCCAAACTACTTGACACATCTATTATTTGTACTAGCTCCAATTTATGTCTACGATTGCCACTGTCAATATTGTGCTCCCAGTGATAGAGTTGTCATAGTTGCTTTCGTAGAAAACTTTCATTATCTTCTTACTACAAAGTTTGCTGTTGATCTTAAACTTGTTATTAAAACCGCAAGGCATTGGGTAAACATAATTAAGCCCATGTGCTCAGGAAGTTTTGAAAACCAAATATAGGTTATATCAGTTTTCAATTTTTTATCAAAGCGTGTTTACATATAATATCAAGTGACTGGATACTGGGGAGAGCAGGCATTTTTATCTTTTGACAAATTAAGAAACTGAGAGAACTGAATAAAAAATGCCAGCAAAATCCTATAGTTTTACAGAACTGCTGTCTAAGATATCAGAGTTTATTGTTTAATTTTGTAAAACCAATACACTTACTGCTTAGTTTCTATAGCCAGAGTTGAGATTTCCTATGTTTTTAAGAATCACTCAAATAGACTTCACCTCTTTCCACATGTTCTTTCTACCTATTTCTTCTCTTTCCTTTACCTCATTCCTTTCTCTTCTACGGGAGTGGCCAGAAGGACTGGATTTGAGTCACAGTTCTGCCATCTACTTACTATGTTGCTTAATCTCTAAGTGCCTTTGTTCCCTCATTCGTAGAGTGGTCAGAATGATAGTGAACTTTCATAGAGTGGTAAGGAAGAATAAATGAGATTCGGGATGTCAAGTGTTAGCACAGGGCATGGCTCCTGGGAAATGCTCAATGAATGAGTCATTACTATTATCATGTCTTCCCATGAAAATCTGTGAATGAAATACTTCCTTTTTTATTACTGAAAATAAGTCACAGAATATTTACACATACAACATGAAACATAGAGAAATGCCATTTCTGAAAAATCATAAAATAAAAAGAATCCTGGGAGACTTGGAGGGAGAAGAGAGCAGAGCCTGTAAGACCTTGCTTCTTGTTCCCCTCTCTGGAGCCCTCTTTTTCTCCCCAGCTCAGAGCACTCATATATAATCACTGCTGGAATGCTGGTATTTCTATTTTCCCAGAAATAAGAAAGAGGGGGCCGGGCGCGGTGGCTCAAGCCTGTAATCCCAGCACTTTGGGAGGCCGAGACGGGCGGATCACGAGGTCAGGAGATCGAGACCATCCTGGCGAACACGGTGAAACCCCGTCTCTACTAAAAATACAAAAAACTAGCCGGGCGAGGTGGCGGCGCCTGTAGTCCCAGCTACTCGGGAGGCTGAGGCAGGAGAATGGCGGGAACCCGGGAGGCGGAGCTTGCAGTGAGCTGAGATCTGGCCACTGCACTCCAGCCTGGGTGACAGAGCGAGACTCCGTCTCAAAAAAAAAAAAAAAAAAAAAAAAAAAAAGAGGGAAGATTATCCCTGAAACTGCAGAAGAAATGGGGTCAGAGAGATTGTATAGTTGCATTATCAAGCAATCTGCCCCAATGAGAAGCTAAGCCAAGATAAGTGTCCCTAGAACGGGTGTCCCCTTGGGCTTCATCTTGCAATCAGCTCAGGAAAGGCAGGGAAACTCATCGGAAAGCCTTGTCAAGCCTGAGGGAACCCAGCTCCAATCCACAGACCTCATGGCATAGAGGCAAAGGGACCCTTATTTAAATGTCCTGTGATTGATTATGTTTTATTAAAAACACGGATAAACACTTGTGCGGTCCCTCTCCTGTGCTCTCCAATTCTCTCTTTTCTAATGCATAGTCAATTGTTTTTCTTCCTCAAGCTCTATTTGTCCTTTTCTCACCTCCAAAACTCCAAACATTTTCCATTATCTTTAAATGTCTTGCTTCCTCATTAACATGGGTTTTTATTCAGCATCACAACTTTATTTTTAATAAAACATTATTGTCATCCTCGTTTTAGTAATTAAAATAAAATAACCTTTCGTTTTAATAAATTCAAAATTCCTTTGACACTGCCTACTTTTAATATACAATTTTAAGAAACAAAACAAAACAATTAACCTAATCAATAAAACCAAAATCCTTATCTTTTTTTAAAAACTATTTTTAATATCTGTTTTACCCTATCATAACTATAGTCCTTGGATTTATCAACTGCTGAGCAATGATCACAAACAATAGAGATTTGGGATACAGATGGTCATGTGAGAATTTTAATGATTTTTCTCTCTTTTTCCCCCCAATCTTTACTAAAAATTTGCATACATTCCTTTTAAAAAAAATCACTGTCTGTGGCTCAATGTGTGTTTTCACTTCCCATTTCCACATTTTAGAGAGGGGGGGAGAAACTGGTTGTAGATTGATATGATTTGGATCTGTGTCCCCGCCCAAATCCAGTGTTGAATTGTAATCCCTAATGTTGTAGGTGGGGCCTGGTGGGAGTTGACTGGGTCATGGGAATGGTTTCTCATGAATGATTTAGCACCATACCCTTGGTGCTGTTCTCGTGATAGTGAGTTCCCATGAGATCTGGTTGTTTAAAAGTGTGTAACACCTCCCCACTCCCTCTCTCTTCCTCCTGGCCCAGCCATGTGAAGTGCTTGCTCCCTCTTTGCCTTCTGCCATGATTTAAGTTTCCTGGGGCCTCCCCAGAAGCCAAGCAGATGCCAGCATCATGCTTCCTGTACAGCCTGCAGAACCATGAGCCAATTTGAAACTTTTTTTTTTCATAAATTACCCAGTCTCAGGTATTTATTTATAGTAATGTGAGAATGGACTAATACAGGAAGTCTTCTGTGTTTTCAGTTGTATTATCACTTAGGAGATATTCTGAAGGCATTATTAAATTAGGTAAGATAGTGAGTGATATGGTTTGGCTGTGTCCCCACCCAAATCTCATCTTGATTTGTACTCCCATAATTCCCATGTGTTGTGTGAGGGATTTGGTGGAAGACAATTGAATGGCAGGGTGGCTTCCCCCATACTGTTCTTGTGGTAGTGAATAGGTCTCATGAGATCTGATGGTTTTATCAGGGGTTTCCGCTTTTGCATTTTCCTTACTCTCTCTTTGTCTGCTGCCATCCATGTAAGATGTGACTTGCTCCTCCTTGCTTTCTACCATGATTGTGAGGATTCCCCAGCCACATGAAACTGTAAGTCCAATTAAACCTATTTCTTTTGTAAATTGCTTAGTCTCTGGTGTGTCTTTATCAGCAGCATGAAAATGGACTGATACACTAAGATAAGAAAACATTGAAATGAATGAAAAAAATTACCTAAACATGGATGCTGAACAACACACCCACGTAATACTAGAATTATTCATCTTTGATGGTTCAGAGAAGGAACTAAGAAGGTCTCAGAAGCTACGGCATGGATGATGCCATTTGAGAAGACATGAGGGCATTGAGTGGATGCTCTCTGGCTTATAGCAGAGATGGTGAAGGAGAACCAGATACAGAAGATGAGTTAAGTTCAGGGGAGCATAACAAGGGGAGAAGAAAGAGGAGGAGATTCTGGAGCTGTGACCAGGAAGAAGAAGTGGGGCTGAAGAAAAAAAGAAGAATTTAGAGTCTGTATAAAATAAGTAGGTTTGAATTTTAGTCCTTAAAATATCTCTTATTTTAAACTGTTTATTCTCTTCTTCCTCTTCCTCTTTCTCTTGCTCTGCATCTTCTTCTTCTCTGCCTTGTTGACTTTCTTCTGATCTTCTCCTCTTCTTCTTTCTCTGACAGCCCCTCTTCTTCCTCCTCACTCCCCAAGAGAGGAGTTGTATTAGTGTACTAGGGCTGTCATAACAAAGTTCCACAGACTGGATCACTTAAATAACAGAGGTTTATTTTCTCACAATTTTGGAGTCTAGACATCCATGACCAAGGTGTCAGCAGGGTAGGTTTCTTCTGAGGCCTGTCTCCTTGGATTGCAGATGGCCACCCTTCTCCTTGTGTCTCTACATGGTCTTTACTTTGTGCCTGTCTGTCTGTGTGCTAATATCTTCTTATAAGAATGCTGGCCATATTGAATTAAGGTTCATCCCAATTACCTCATTTTAATTTCATTGTCTTTGTCTTTTTAAAGGCCCTATCTTCAAATGTAGTCATATTCTGAGAAACTGGGGTTAGAATTTGAGCATATGAAATTGGGTGGGACACACCTCAGCCCACAACAGGGGGCATCAGAGGGAATATTTTTTCCTTTCTAAAGGGTAAAGAGCTTCCTGACATATTGTGGACACGGAGAGTGTTCATTGAGCAAAGTAAGTGCCAAGATCTTTTCTACTGAATCCAAAGACTTTTGAGAAGCCCCTGAGTCTAAGGACCCACACTTCAGGGGTATAGATCCTATGAAGAGGAAAGAAGACCAGTTATCTAAAGACCGAATCAGCAGCACTGTGAAAAGACAGGAACATTAGTCCAGGAAATGCTACTGGGGTCTGTGGTGTTTGGGTGAGATCCCACAGACCTCTCCCAGACAGGAAATCTCACCAGACATTGGGAGGGCTGTGTTGGCAACACCTTCCTTAAATACCTCTTATAAGGATCCAAGCCAAGTGTTTTCTTTTTCTGTTTAGTATTTCTAATCAGAATAACTGGCAACCTGTGCCATGTAATAGTGTCAGTACTTCTGATTGAAAGAAATGTTCTATTTTATGTATTTTAACATTAGCACAATTTGACCACCTCAGTTTCTCAGTCAAAAGTTACCTCTGAGTTCTGCTTAGTTGAGGGCAGGTTCCAGGAGATCCTGAGGGTCAAACCGTTTGCTCCAGAGGTCAGAAGAGCCGAGCTATTTCAATTAATGTATTCAATAATCGGTGATAATTAAGTAAAATAAGTTTGGATAAAAATTTTAAAAATTAAGTTCTGGGAGGAACCCAACATTAATATATCAAATCTAGTCTCTCCATTAAAATGTTTCAAATGACCCATTTCCCACATTCTGTATTCAGTGGGGAACATCCCATTTTCTCCTTTGTCATCAAGAAATGGCAGGGAGTTCAGAAACCTTATTTTATATTCTACCATGTCGCCTGTGTCATTCCAGAGATTTCTCATTTTTCTCTTTCTCTTCTGAACAGGGACTGTGAGGGAAATTCAGAAGCACAGTTCCATAACCTCAGTGTGGGTGTATGAATCCTGAGGCAGCTGGACTCAATTCTTAGCTGTGAGCACATACTCTGTGGGAGCTGCGAAGGTAGATGCTGCGGTTTGGACCCTCACCTCCTTTGTAGCCACAAAAGCAAGTGGTTCTCTAACTTCCCTTTTGGAAAGCAGCTTCTTTTTGTAGAAATATTAGGTAGGAAGAATCATTTATATGGAGAAGGGAAGGTATCATGAAGATCCAGTGAGGAACATAAATTTAGCATGGGTCCAGGTTTCAAACTGTCTTAAAATATGGACTGCCTGAAATTTACTTCCAGAAATTACTAGGTAAGAAGTCGCTAGAGATGGGAGATCACCACTTCCTAAATTACTCTTTTGTATTTTGTTTTGGAGAAGAGAAACAGGAATGCCACAAAGCTCAGCTCTGGGCACCATATCCACATCAAAGACTGTATGAATGGCTGTTCCCTGCCTGTCCTGCCATCCTGAGCATCCTTGGGACACGATGGAACATGGGCAGTGGGTGGAACAACCTAACAATCAATTCAGCATAGGCACAAGAAAAGATAAATAGGACAGAGTAAGTAATGGGAATCAGTAGTAGAGAGATTTGCAGTGCATCTCAGGATGGAAGAGTTTAAATGTTTCTTGAGCAAAATGATATCCAGAAGTTAAGCCAGTGGAATTGGGAGGAAAGAACAGAGTGAGGATGGGCATGAAGATCCTGGAGCACAAGCCCTACCATTGAAAAGCTGCTCTATGGAAAAGCGTAGGTGTTCAAATAGTGAGGCTGTACTTAGTGTCCAGGGATGGGCTGGGCTGTCAGTGACCAGCCTACGTTTTCATAGGTTCCCTATTCCAACTTCTGGACAGTTTAAGCTCAATTCGTTGACTTGCAGTAAACATCTATGCATGCATGCTTCCCCTTGAGAGTGAGAGAAGTAAATAACATCCTCTAAGATAAATAATAGTCACTTTTCCAAGTTGATATTTAGGAGTTAGAGATAATATCTGAAAATCCTCAAATTACTACTTAGCATTTGACAGACGTAAAAAAAATTGTGACCATATTTTTTTAAAAAAGCAATTTACCCCCAAGGGTTTTCTTTTTGTGCCTGTTCTGAATGATTTCAGAGTAATATAGAGAATGTGAGTCTATCGTCCATCACTCAGTGCTAGCACATGCAGTGTGCTAAAGCAGTACATCAGCCTCGACACCTTCTCTCACACTCATGACTGTTCAGCCAAGTTCAAGAGCATATCCGGAAACTGCCATGCAAGGAATAGAAAAACATTAGATAAAGAGGTATATAACCATGGCACATAAACTGCTTTAAAAATTTTAACAGTATAACTGTCTAGCTTAATAATACACTTAAAATTTAAAAAAAATTCTTTTAAGATTCAAGATAGTTGAGGAAAAGGTCTTTCTCAAAGTGAGAGAAGAGCTGAAAATACTAGGCTGCATTTTCTTTTAGAAACTTAAGCTCAGATAAAAGAAGCATGATTGCATTGACTTATTAAATACCTCTAGGTAAATAAAGAAAAATAGTCCAATGTTACCATGTTGACTCCTTTGACTAACATATTTTGTTAAAAGATCAGTAACCCTATTTCCCTCTATGCCCCGTGGAAGGTGCTTTTGATTGTAGGAGGAAGAACTATTGTTTTGGAGACTTTAATTATCCTTCCTAAAATAACCACTTCCCAAACTGATAATGTGTTGCCTCTGTTAAATAATAACTTTTGAAGGAAAAAAAAAGCCAGAGGTGAATATAATCATTATCCTAGAAAACTAAGTTTGATGTTAACACATTTTTGTTTATTTTTACCCCACTTTTCATCTTGCTGTTAGTTTTCCTCAGGGAACACCCTTCTCCATCTGTTGCAAATTTCATGGTGGCCCAAGTTTCTGAAAGACGGCTTTGGCTATTATCTCTGTTAAGCGCTCTCGAGGTAACTGTGGTGTGTAATGCAGCACCTTAGAATAAAGTCTCACAACAGTCCTGGTTGAGACAATACTTAAGATGAGGAAATAGCTATCAATTACGGCCTCACAGAAATCAGTAAGTTGTTTTTTTTTCTGCTCACAGCTAAGGCTGGCAGCTACAAATAACTCTAAGCCCTTAATTTCCTGCAGTCTTTACTTCCTTATGCAAACTGGAAACTGAAGGGAAGGGCATGGTTTTGGGAGGGGCTCAGAAGCTGACAGGATCAGGATGCTGAGATGAAAGGGGATGAAAATTGACATTCCCCTGACCACTTCACGGAATTTCAGATTCTGCCTTGACCGCAGACAGTCTGGAAAGTGTTGTTCAATGTTACTTCAGATGAGTTCAGTAAAGCGTAGAAAACTCAGTAAATGAGATTATAAATACAAGTTAAGATAGGTTGATAATAAAAGCGCAGAGATGCTTTTCGGTACCCTAAACTCTACCATTCACCTGGACTGCCCAGCCCTGCATACTTCTTCTCTTCTGCTTGCTGAACAACAAACTATTTAGTTGCTTTCCTTATACTTAACTGTGGGTCAGTTCCCCAGACACATTTTCTTTCTTCTGGGATTGCCTTTCTTATGACATTTTCTCCTTTAAAGTCTCCTCAATGCAGTCATTGGTGTCTCCAATAAGCCACATCTTTTTCTAAGTTCACACATCTGCTTTTGGGAGAACAGTTTTTCAATTCACCACAAAACCGCAAAGGATCAAAAAAGAGTCCAGAAGTGTATAGACAACTCACCATAAATGGAGTCCAAGTCTCCAACAGCAAAAACGGCCATGGTGCGCCTGTGAGAATCAGTTCGGGGTCTCCTCAGCCAGCACTGGAGGCAGAGAACCACTGCTCCACAGAGAAGAGCTGCCACCAAAACCAGCAGCAGGATCCTGACTCCAAAAGTAACCGAGAAAAGAATGAGGTAGAGCATGCGGGGAAGTTAAGAGCTTCCATTACTACCTAGAAGTGGGGTGAGGACTCAGCTAGACTGGCCACAAGCAATGTGGGACACAGAGTTCCTTAAACAATTTCCTACCACCACCCATACATTTCCACTGAACTGGAAATATTCTTTGGCCTCAGAGAGGGTGAATCTTTCCAGGTGGTAATAATCATTTTCTCCTTAGAAATCGGAGGCTTATTCTAAAAGGCAGTGTCTTAATTCATTCATCCATTCTTCCTTTCAGACATCCATCCATCCATCCATCCATGTATCCGTTCATTCATTCATTCATCCCTTCATCCATCCATCCATTCATCCATCCATGCATCCGTCCATTCATTCATTCATCCCTTCATCCATCCATCATCTATCCACCCATCCATCCATCCATGTATCCATCCATCTATTCATCCATCCATCCATCCATCCATCCATCCATTCATCCATCCAGTTACTATTTAAGCAACTGCACACACTTTAGATATTGGGGTTAGGAATTCAAAAGTAGGCAGAGAGGGTCTTTGCCTTTAAGGAGATAACCAGCTAATTGAGTGAACTGACAATGTTAAGTTTAGAATATACAAATGTCAAGATTTAAGAGGTTAAAATTTCTGAAGGGGCCAGGTGCAGTGGCTCATGCCTGTAATCCCAACACTTTGGGAGTCCGAGGCGGGCAGATCATGAGGTCAGGAGATCGAGACCATCCTGGCCAACATGGTGAAACCCTGTCTGTACTAAAATACAAAAAATTAGCTGGATGTGGTGGTGCACGCTTGTAGTCCCAGCTACTTGGGAGGCTGAGGCAGAAGAATTGCTTGAACCCAGGAGGCAGAGGTTGCAGTGAGCCAAGATCGTGCCACTGCACTACAACCTAGTGACACAGCAAAACTCTGTCTCAAAAAAAAAAAAAAAACAAAACAAAAAATCTGTAGGATTATCTCATAGACGAGATAGTGGTCATTTGGAATGGCTTTTAAGGCCAGAACTAAAATCAGTGGAGGGTCATTTAGGGAGATTTCAATAACAATGTTTTTTTCTACTATATTTTCAAAAATAACAATTATTTTGCTGTTAAAGATTTTCAAGTCTAGAATAAACTTATTTTTAAAAATAGTAAGTTCCTTTGTCACAAGAAGTGTTTAAGGAAACATTGGCCAACAATCTGAAAGTGATATCTCTATATTCATTTGCATGACCCCTAATCTTTCCTTAAGCTGTATGATATCATGTACCATCTCGAATTATTTAGGAGAAAGAGTGTGTATATACCACCAACTGTCATGTAAAACAAATGGAAAATATCCTTACCAGATATACCAGCCTTTAGGGTGTTGATCATTATAATTTACACACCTAGAGATAAAGGAAGAGGGTTAGTCTTGGAACTCTGGAGAGCCAAAGCCTATTTCTTTTACCCAATAAAATTGGTATTGATCACACTTGTTTCTCCAGAGCAATCACCTACCTATTCCCATACCAGCCCACACCTCCCCACACCCAGCACAATTATGCAAATGTTTATGTCCACTCAATTCAAGGCACTGAGAATACAAGTAAATGTGAAATTATCAGACTGATATATAAACAGATAATTGTATTATAATGGGTTTGATTCTAGAGTTACAAATACTGTTATTCATTGAGAAGGCAGTGACTAACTCTTCAGGGACAACAAATCACAGGTGTTGCGTGTTAGGCAGATAACCATTATAGCTATATACTGTTCATCTAGAAACCCACAGTAACGTAAAACTCAAATTCTCCAGGGAAGAACATCTCGGTAGAGAATAGGAGGCATTGGACAACTCTTTGCACTCTTGTTATACAATCGGTGAGGAAAGAAATTAGGCTAGGAGGAAAATGAATGAATGTGGCCATACCTACCATTTACCAAGGAGTTAGAAGTCGATTCCTTCAGTCAGGAAGCTGACCCTCCTGTGTGTGTCTAGCCACAACTCAATCGTTCTTGAGACAAGTTTTAAAAGCTCACAGACAGACAAAGTTCACAGAGTCATTTTTGGAAGGTATAACTCGGCAAGTGTAGAGTCCCTCACTATGCCTAACATGGCACACTAAATGTAAATGTGCTGATGGACTTTTCTCATACATCAATGTACGAACTACTTTTAAGGTATTCTGTGCTTCAGCAGTGGAAATCTGTTATTCACCGTCAGATACGCTTCTGAGGAGACACTATACTTAATCATATCTTCTTCAGCCGTTGTTAAAATAACTCAGTTCATTTCAGTTTGAAGACATTCATAAATGTCAGTTAATTTATTGCGTCCTCTTCCCTGAGGAGGCAGGGTGTCATCCCATCATCACATCAGACAGAAATGACTTTTAACATATGTGAAGTGTCCATTTAAAGATTTTATCACAAACGTTTAAGACAAAAACCAATCACCCAGCCTACAGATGATTTCGTCCCCCTCCACGTATAAATCTCTGCTGCTTTTTTTTTCTATCTGTTTTTTGTTTGTTTGCTCTTTGTTCTGAGCACACAGAGTGTTTAGCAAAATTCACAGGTACGCCTGTAGTCTCAGCTACTCAGGAGGCTGAGGCAGGAGAACGGTGTGAACCTGGGAGGCGGAGCTTGCAGTGAGCCAAGCTAGCACCACCACATTCCAGCCTGGGCGACAGAGCAAGACTCCATCTCAAAAAAAAAAAAAAAAAAAAAA